>NC_056737.1:352587397-352667397 GCF_019279795.1 Protopterus annectens | reverse complement strand
GGAAGGAGTGTGCATTTAGAACTCATCTGATGTTAGGTTGCTGTAGCAGGGCTCAGTTTTGAGATTTTTTTATTGGTAAATTTGTGTAGATCAGTTTGAGGTTGTTTGCTACATAACTCTGCATTAGTGTATCGCTCACTGCCGCACAGCGGTGGATACCGTTGGTGGTTATAAATGCAAAAACTTCTGCCTGCAAATTTTCCCTTAGTCCTCTGCTGGTGCTTCTTCACTGAGTTCTTGTGATTGCCCCTCATTGACAAGTGATACATTCAGCGTACCTCCCGAGGTACCAACACAGATCCTACCCACTATTCTTTTGTATTTTTTTTAATCCACTTCTCCTGTCCTCTACTTTACCTGTTCCTTTCTGTCCCCTCCCTATTTTCTGACCATATCAACTTACCTAGCATTATGGACGGAACAATTTTCCATAGTTTCCCCTGCCAGCCTGGTTGACATGGGCTCCCTGAGTCAATTTAGCAATTGCCTCATGCACACTGACAACCAACTTCTTCTAGTCCACACAAATTCATTATGTGAGAGATGCATCTATATCAAGAACCTAGAATCCAGGCCTTCTCGCTCATCAGTCAGTTCATCTGATACTAAGCAGTTTATCAGCATGCACACCTCTCCTCCTGCACCTACCAAACCAACAACACATAAACCTACATATGTGGAGGTCCTTGCAAGAAGCTTACTTAACATCAGTGACCTCCCAATCACAAACACAAGCATGCTTCACAATAATGCATCCTCTGCAGAATATAGTACACATAATATATCACACACCAGTGTTTCGCCAGTCAAGCACCTAAGGCATAATACAAAAACAGACATCTTAGTCATAAGTGACTCTATTGTGAGACACATGGATGTCCCTCTCACCAAGTTGGATACGGAAAAGGTCACAGTTAGCTGTCTGTCAGGTGCCAGGATTCACCACATCACACATACACTCGAGTGTCTTAACAGCAGGCACTGTTATGACTTCATCATAATCCATGTTGATGGGAACGACTTGAGACGTACATCACTGGACTATATGAAGAGACTTATTAAGACTGTACTATATGAAAAGAGACACAACTGAGCTCTCGGATTATGTGACCTGGTTTAAGGCTGCAGAGAGCACCCCAGCTATACAAAGTTACATTTCCTTCCACATGTTCAAACTACAAATTGAAGGCATGAGAAATAAGGGAGTTTGTGTATTAATATTCATTAAATATAAATACACCTCAAGTTTGGTTAAACAGCATGATTTCCTTGATTACTTCATGTGCAATTTACTGTAGGTAAGACTCCTCTTCAGATCATTGTCAAGCTATAGGACCCCTCCATTAATCAAGACATCCACTAAGCCTACTAGCATCTACTTGAGTCAATCAAAATACAACCCTGGTTTGGGGTGACTTTAATTAACTGGCCATAGACTGGGTAAATTATACATCTTCTTACTCACTTTCCCAAAGGTTCCTGGACTTCATTAACTCCAGTGCCTGGGACCAGCTGGTTGACACACCCACAAGGGGCTTAAACATCTTGGACCTGGTGCTCACCAACAGGGGGGCTGTTGCACCACCTCCAGTGTGTGGCCATCCCTGATGAGATCTGACCATAAATCAGTCTTGATGGAAGGAATTGTAACACAAGAACCCCCCCTAGCAGCAACTAGACTAAAAAACTTCTCAGCTGTAACACAAGAACCCCCCCTAGCAACAACTAGACTAAAAAACTTCTCAAAGGCCAATTACAACCTCTTATGTGATGACATAAATAGCATCATAGCCTGTCCCCAACTGATGGAACAAACACCTATGCTGAGTTATACACCAACACTTTATACAAGCAGCTGTACAATTGTTTTAACTGTGTCATACCTGACAGAACCAAATTAAGATCCTCAAGGAAAAACAAACATGTCTGGTAGAAAACTGCCATTAATAGGCTATACAACTGGAGAAAGAAATTGCTGTCTAAGAGAATGAAGCAATGGTCTCAAAACTGAAAACACTCCCTCCTCAACTTAAACAAGCAAATAAGAGTCCTAGTGAAGTCCTCCAAAGCTCTCCATGAATCCAAATTGACTTCCCTAACTAAGGATTCCACAATGCATTCTTTAGTTATATCTGTAACCTCAAAGGTAAGGCCCAGATTTAGGCTGAACTTTTAGTTAATGGTACTACATATATAGAACCTGTGGATATAGTAAACCTGCTTGCTGATAGGTTCAGTGAAAATGTCACTTCCCTGTCCCTGCCACATACACCCCAAAGCATCCCTAACACCTGTCCCCCACCTAGTATCTCTGAGGAGCAGGTCTTAAATGCCCTCTCCAGGGACAAAAACACAGTGTCTAAGGGACCAGACAACATTTCAGGCTGTGTTCTACATGGGTTAAAACAGGGATTAGCATCACAATTGAGCACTCTTTTCAATCACAGCCTAAGCACTGACTTTTTCCCAGTGGAATGGAAAACAGCTACCGTCATCCATTTGCACAAAGGGGATACATCCACTGACCCTGGGAACTATAGACGCATTAGTTTGACCAGCCTTATCTGTAAGGTCAGGGAACGAATCATCATAGACCTTATTAACAAAATTTTAGGAAATCTCAAAATTCTTTACCACACCCAGTTTGGCATTGTCAAGGGGAGACCATGCCTGTTAAACTTGGTGAACATCTGTGAGACAGTCACCAAAGCCCTGGACAAGGGTAAATATGTGCATACAGCCTACCTAGACTTAGCCAAGGCATTTGACACAATTCCCCACTCAGGCATCATTGATAAACTCACCCAGCTGGGTATCAATCCATATATTGTCAGGTGAGTTGCAAACTGGCTCACTGATAGAACTCATTCAGTAACAATAGTGGACTCCACATCCTCCAGCAGACCCGTAACCAGTGGTGTTCCACAGGGATCAGTTCTGGGATCCCTACTGTTCAAAATCTACTTCTCTGAAGTACAGGCTAAAACCTAAAGGACTGTGACTGACAAAGTTCCTGATGACTGCAAGCTGGGGAGTGATCATTGAAACCCCTAGTGATGTCAACATCCTGCAAGAAGGTCTTACACAGACTAATGACTGGTGTCAAAGTCATGGTCTTAAACTTAATGCAAAAAAATGCATTATCATCCCCTTTGGTAAGGGTGATTATACTGCAAACTACCACATCAATAGCAATAGCCTAAGAACACACTCAGTGGTGAGAGACCTGGGCACACAGGTTGACAGCAGTCTTAACTTTGATCACCATGCCTCCACAGTGGTAAGAAGGGCATTTTATATTGCTCATCTCCTAAGTAAGGGCACTGACTTCAGAAAAAGAGGTCATAACTCCCTGTACTCTTCCCTCATCAGGTCAGTAACAGAGTACAATGCTCCCTTTGGTATGTTTCTTTACAAACACCTGCAGCAATTGGAGAGACCACAAAGGTTCCTTACAAAGAAAACTCAGAGTCTTTAATATCTGTCTTATGCGGACAGACTGAAATCATTGTCACTTTACTCTGTGTCATACAGACCGCTCAGATGTGACCTGTGTCTTGCATATAGAGCAATCTCTGACCCAGCTTTAATGGAAACTCTGCACATTCACAACTCAAATGACATACAGGTCACTCGCTCAAAGGACCTTAACCTGCTATGTGACATCAACAGAACTTGCTGGAGAGACAGATTTGACTCACAGAGGTTGACCCACCTTTGTTACAAGCTTCCTGTTTATGTTAAACAAAGCCCCTTATTGGCCCTATTTTGGAGCAATTTGGATAACTGGATGGATAACCACAAGTTCACCCTAGGGGTTCCACCTGTGTACCTCTTGGACAGGGGCAATAGGTAATGATTTTAGAGTGTGCTTGAACCAGACACTCTTGGGAACTTGGATTGAACTTGACTGGGCTTGAAAGGGCATAACTCTTTGCAGTATCAACATTATGGTAACACTATAATGTAAGAGATGGACACTCTCTGCTTTTAAACACTATAATGTAAGAGATGACCAGAACTTTACAGTTTTATCAATAGCTTTCTGTCATTTGTCTACATCTTTTGAGTTTTTATTACTTAAATAAGCTATCAAATTAACTGTGGAGTAGAGAAACCTCTTTGCAGCCACATTTAAGACAGCTACATTCCATTTATAAAAGTTTTTTTTTTTTTAAAGAAAATTCTTCCTTGGCAAATATGCTGGTATTTTCACATGAATACAAAATAACATGTACTTTTCCTTTTTCCTTCTTCTTTGTCTGGTTTCAGCTATTCTAATAATATTTTTGATATCCTATTATTTGATAATTCCATTAACTAATGAGAACTCAAAGACAGTCACCCAACTTACAGGCAAAAGCAGACAGATGACTGAAAGCTACTCAGAATTGTAAAGCTCTGAGTATCCAATAAATCATGATGTTTGCCACTGCCTAGAAACTACAATGGTCTCTTCCAATCCCAAATGTCATAGAACAAAAATATCTAACTGCTTACCTTTCATTCAACACGCCAGTAATTTTGTAAGTGAAAATGTTTAATCAGTCTAAGTTATACTACAAAATTTTACACCTAGTTGTCCTCTCTATTTGACTTTACACTAACGAAAAGCCACGGTGGTACAGCGGTAGCATTGTTGCCTCACAGCAAGAGGTTCTCCTATTCGATTCTCAGCTGAAGTGCCTTCTGTGTGGAATCTGCATGTCCTCCCCGTGGTCAAGTGGCCTCCGAAAGACATGCGTGAATTAGCGTGCCTTCACTGAAGGTTGAGCATCAGGCTGGCAACTTGGCACCATAAAAATTGACTGCCAATCATTAGCAGACCGGAGTTCCACTGTGGTGACCCCTAACAAGGAAAAGCCGAAAAGACAAACAATAACAACTAGCAAAAATTGCGCTAAAAATTGGATGGGGCCTGCCTCTACTAACAATGCATTCTAACTCCAACACCCATAAACTGCAAAATGTTGATAAGGCTATCTTACTTGTGAGCCCTTGATTCAAAACAACCATAGACAAAAGACCTTTAAACAAATTAGGTCCATCAACATGGATTCATCTATCACTAGAGGTTAAGCAACAGAGGGCACTTAAAATCTTTAAAATCAAACCAAAAGAATGTCTAACAAATGAGTCGTCTGCACCTCTTTTCTCTGCAATGGGTTTTTAGTGTCATATCTATACTTTATGTACTCCAATTTTTTTTACTTTATTGTTTGTACCGTACTGATGATTATTTTGTACTCACATTCTGTAAATGCTTAAATTCTTTAATTTACCACTACTATAATTAATACATTTGCCCTAATGGGCACAAATTGTGGCTGATAAGGGTCTTATAACCAGCTCACTTACCATGTTAACAAATTGGAAAAATAAAATAAAATCATTTAACTTAAGTATATACATACACAAGAAAAGTTACTTTTCTTTTTGTTTCTGATTTCCCTGATTTCAGTTATTCATTTCTTGTATCGTTTAACTTATTTTTTTGTATGTGCATAGGTTTTAGTTCTACGTTTGACCAGACATCTGCTCTCCCATAATCATACTTCTCAATTTTCTTGATTTTGCCACAAATTTTTCCTCTTTCCTTCATAAATTTGCATTTTTCTGGAAAATCCATTAGGATTACCGACGCAAATATTTCAGAACACTAGAGTTCCAGACAAAGTATTATTCAGAAAGTGTACTGCAATACAAACTCTGTTATTCATTAGCTTTGTTTAAATAAACAGCAGAATTTAAAATGGGGTCCCTGGTTTTGAACCTCCACCTTGATACTTGAAGAAAAAGGACAAGTGCTATGCCTTGCAGTTGACAGCCAGCAGTGTTAGAGTTAATCACTGAAGACCATTATGCAGGAAACCATTAGGGTTTGTTTGTAATAACCTGTCTCAACCACCAGACAGCTGATGTGCATACTCACTAATGCAAGAGTCTGTTATGCCTACCCCTCTGCATCATTGTCCATCATTCCACATGCCTCTTTATCTAGTACATGCACTTCTTCTTGCTTGCTTTCTCCTGGTTAGGGGTTGCCACAGCGGATCATCTGTCTGCTCATGATTGACTAGAGTTTTACGGTGTCGAGTTGTCAGCCCGGCACCCGACCTTCCACAGAAAGCACACACATGCACACACTCACACCTAGGGCCAATCTAGAGTATCCAATCCACCTACAGCATGTCTTTGGGAGGAAACTGGAGCACCCAGAGGAAACCTAGGTGACCACAGGGAGGACATGCAGATTCCGTACCGAAGGCACCCCAGCCGAGGATCAAACCAGAGAACCTCTTGCTGGGAGGCGGCAATGCTAACTGCTGCACCACTGTGGCCGCCCTTATCTAGTACATGCACTAAGCTGGTTTAATTTTATATTGCTCTTTTAATAGCTAGAAATAGTATATCTGGTTATTCTATAAATATATAAATGAACTTTTGCCTTGGCTTGAATTAGCACAGTTTCTGTCCTTCATTTAAACTATAAGCACACAGCTTGTAAAATTACACCAACTAAACATAAATAGAAAAACAACCAGCTAGCCAGCCAGTCACAGGACCCCTAAAAACACTTTTGTTTAACCACAACACAAAGGGCCAGATTCACGAAGGCTTGCACGGAGTCTAAGAGTAGTGTAAGACGTCAGACAGGCAATATGTCTGCCGAGCGATTCAGCAATAGCCAGCAGGGAGTGCATGAGAGCTCCTAAAACTACTCTTGCATGGACAGTGTTATGGTATGCAAATTACCTAATTTGCTGCTGAAATGTATGCAAATGAGGTAAATTTGCGATCCAGGAACCACTAACCTGTCCATGGAAGAGCAGTGTTATTTGCAGAAATGTACTCCGTTGGTAACGGAGTACCGTTCTGCAAATAGCTAAACGGAGCTATGGCAGCTCCAAATAAAGGATGCATCCAGTTGAGGAAGCATGCCAATGGCCAAATATAAGGCCATTGGCATTTTTATAGGTTGAAAATTAATAAAAATGAATTTTTATTTTTTTCCCCGAGCTCCGATGTTTAAGCGTAGTGCAAACGTGCGGCGCTTTAAAAACCAGAAAATAATTAAAAAATAGCCAGAACTAGGCATGTTTAATAAAAACATTATTCTGCCATCCAGGTGAATGGCAGGCTGAAGACAACATGGCTACTGAGTAGTGGTTGCTAAGGGGGAAGCTCAGCTTGAGAGATGTAGCCAAGCATTAGTAGGCAATCCTATGCAAATGAGGATAAGGATAGTGAATCCCAATTTTCCCTGGCATGTGAGCCATGTCCCTAGAGTGTAAGTGTAGGAGTAGGGGAGTAGTAGAGTAGAAGATAGATGACATCATGATGGGGTATGTCTGAAAGACTGTAAGCTTATTGGAGCAGAGTGGCTTGTGTTTAACATGAGTTACTCAGGATTGCAAAAGGCGTGTCTACAGTTGTCCTAGCTGAAACCCAGAAACCGAAGGTGTATGCCGTGGATATATCTGAAATTTCTTGCAAACGTGCTTACACCGTATGCACGTGTGTGCGCACCTGTAAGCCTGTGTAACCCTGTGTGTGAGCGTGTGCACCCGTCTAAGCCTATGTAAGCCTGTGTAAGTCTGTGTGCATGTGTGTGTGCTCGTGTGCGCGTGTTTGCACTTGTTTGCATGGCGCTGCCTCTTGCGGAAACAGAAAGGGAAAAGGAAGGAAAAGAAGTAGTAGGAAGTTAACCAAGGAGAGCTAGCAGAGCTGCCAGGTGAAATAAATCAGAATCAGCCAATTACACAGGCAGTACACTAGCCCAGCCCAGCACTTAAAACTCTGCAAACAACATTCCCCCATGTTTTTCTCAAAAACACTGCAACACTGCAGTATACAAAGAGTGAAAACTTAAAAAGCTTAACTCAGACAAAAAATGTTAGGGGCTGCCATTGCTATTATAAGCCAACATGTGCAAGATGCTGAGGGTGGTGCCATTGTGAATGCTCCTGAGCAACCCACAGTGAGGAGACGGAGAAGAGTGTACTGACCCAGGGTAACCTACCAGGGGCTACATGAGCTGGAGATAGTGGAGCACTATAGAGTGGACAGAGACCTCCTGCAGCAAATTGTTGAGCTGTGCAGGCCACGCCTCACACACAGAACCAACAGAGGGGAACCCATCCCAGTGGAAACCAAGGTATGCGTTGGCCTAAGAATACTGGCAACAGGTACCTTCCAGAGACCAACTGGTGATATGATGAGGATTTCACAGGCATCAGCATCCAGGTTACTGCACCTGTTCCTGAATGCCATGTCAGCACATGTCAGTGATCATGTATATTTACCCAATTCCCATGAGGCATTGGCCAGCAATATGCATCTTTTCCAGCAAATAGCAGAATACCCTGAGGTAGTGGGTGCAATAGACTGCACAAACATACACATCAAAGCACCAGTCGGTGAGCAGGGTAGGGCCTATATCAACCGCAAGAGCTTCCCCTCCATCAACTGCCAGGTCATGTGCGATGCCCAGGGCATAATACTGAATATGTGTGCTGGCTTCTCTCAAAGCTACCATGATTCACATATCTGGCATCTGACGCAGCTGTAGCAGACATTTGCCAGTGGGGACATCCCTGATGGTCACCTAGTGGGGGATGCTGGATATGCACTGGAGCCGTGGCTGATGACACCCATCAGAAATGCACACACACTTGAACAAGAACTCCATAATGAGGCACACGCACAAACACGAAATGTAATTGAGCGTGTGTTTGGGATGCTGAAGTCACGGTTCCGGTGCCTGGGCACATCTGGTGGAGCCTTGCAGTACTCACCAACTATATGTACCCAAATTGTCATGGTATGTGCCATGCTACACAATATGATCCTGCAAAAACAGCTGCAGCAGGAACAGCATGGGGCAGGGCCAAACAGCCCCCCAACATTGCCAAGGCCATCACAGGCAAAGCGTGACTTAGAGGAGTAACAACCTGAGCCTGCCCCAGTAGGCAGAAGGAGGCATGCCCAGTATGCCTTGGCCTTGGCAAAGAGGCAATGCATAGCACATACACTGGCTCAGTAGGAACCATGGAAATGGTACATCTCTCTGACTCACACATAAAATAAAAGGAATGCCTAACTTGACACTACCTGTTTTCAAACATGTATAGGGAGTGTACTATGTGCATCCGACATAGGCAGCCCTGCAGCACCACCGGAGGCATGATTGCCATGTTTTAAGCAATATAAAGCAGTGCTAAGCAGCTTTTACCACTATTTAGTATATGTAAACAAAACTGCCCGTGCTAACTAGCGCAACGTCGGGCAACGTTGAGCAGTGTTGGGCAAGGTTGGGCAAAGTTTAGCAAAGTCAGGTAAACATGCTCATATTTGCTTTACTGTTCCTTAAGCAGTCTGGTCTGCCCAGCATGAAAATAAAAAGCAATGACAGGGCTCGAACCCAGGATACTGAGCACTATAGTCACAGTACTGAACCACTAAGCCATGACAGCATTTCACTGGCACAGACACAGCAGGACAATTGTACACTAATGCAAACACAAAGAAATGCTGTATCATGCCCCTAAAGAGGCATATGGGTAAACTCCCCCACAGACCTATGCAGACAGAGAACAGCAGGCCAGGCGGTATGATGTGGGTTGGGTAGGCTATGTAGTCGCAATCTAATATACGTGACATTGGATGCTAAGATCTGTAGTACAGTAGTATGCCTCAAGCCAGTACGATAGACAACAGTGCAGACTGAAATGGTGTACCTTACATAGCAGTGCAGGCCTAGCAAATGTGTATAAGTGTCAGGTGAACCCCTCATCCTATGTACACCCACAGTAACAATCAGGTGTGCCCCTGGGTAGAAATGTACAAAGAATAGCTGTTCCCCCTGTATGTAGAAATGTTGATAAGTCTATGCAAAGTGTCTTATGGAAGCCCTGCAGGCACAGCATGATCCCTGTTGATTTATGACACAAAGGTGAGCCCTGCAGTAAAAATACAACTTGATTTTCCACACACATATAGTATAAATGTCTATACCGGGCGTGCTCACACACTTCAACAAATGTAGTGGATTTCAGTCAGCAACATACTGAAAGGTCATACTGGGCATGCTCACACACTTAAATAAACGAAGCAAATGTCAGGCAACAACATACTGAAAGGTCATACTGGGCATGCTCACACACTTAGGCCATGTCTGAGTACAGCAGTGGGCCACACATATTTGGCAGTTGCATGTTTTACCCCAGGAACCTGTCACTATTCACCAATCCTGCCTTGTGCACACAGTTATATGAAAACAGACACATGTAATATATTGGAACTCTGTCATAATCAAACTATGTACCACAAGTACTTAAGTTGTTCACAGAAAGTGAAAAAGCAAAGAAGATCAATAAACCTGCAATCAGTATCATCATTAAACAATGTGCACTCCAAACATTATCCAATCCATGTTCTGGCAAAATAATCTGTGAAGGAGTCCATAGAGAACCATGACGCTTCCTTCCGCTATGTCATAAATAGCAATGTACACTCATATATGTCCTGAGTCAGTGCAAACTGTAAATGACTGACATTGCCAACATCCTATCAGACAGGCTCATACATACATAACCCCCTCTCACTGACAAAAGGCCCTATCATCATACCTGGAGATTGTGAAAGCACAGATATCACATAGAGAATGGGTAAACAGCTGCTTCCAAACCTGAAAACATGGTGTCTGTGGGATTACATTGTTTCCCTAGCTGTGTCATAAGTGAATTCCAGAACAAAGAGACCCTGCACCTGAACAGTCTGTTGAGCCTCAACCTCTGTACAGGATATGAAACTGTTGAATGTGTTACAGCAACATTTGGCACACTCCACAAGTGTTGGTGTACAGCAGACCATGGGAACTATTGTCTTATAAGCATATTAAGCCTGATCTGCAAGGCAATGGAGTCCATCATGATGGAACTCATAAACAGAGCTATTGGGAGCCTACAAACACCCAATCCTACCAATTTTGGTTTGGTCAGGGGCAGATCATGGTTTCCAAACCTGCTAGACTGTTTTCAAGGTAGTCACCCAGGACATACATCAATGAAATGAGCTACACATGTCCCACATAGACCTTGAAAAGCCATTTGCCAACATCCCAGACACATGTTGTCTTCACAAAATCAACAGCCTGTGCATAAATATGTCTGTCATCTGATGGATTACCAACTGGGGCACAGATAGATCACACAAGGTCTGGTGTATACTTTTCAGAAATACAGTCAAACACATGAGGGCTATGTTTAGCAAAGTTTGTGGATGACTGGCAAAAAGTTCTCATTATTGATGTTTGGGACAACAGAGACATCCTTAAAAAGGGTCTCAGTCAGACAGATGGGGTGTCAAAAGTATGGCCTCGAGCTACAGTCATACAAATAACCACATAGGTGTCAGCACCCTAAATATGGAGGTGATAATAAGGGATCTATGGACACATGTGGAAAGTCATCTCTGCTTCCAGAAACACATTCACAAAGTGGTCAGAAAATCATGCTATGTGTTCCCACAAACTGCCAAGGTCTTTGCATGTAGGTCAAAGGAGGTTCCCTCTACTCATCAGTCATCACACCCGTCAGAGAGTACCACAACACACTTGCGATGAATCTGACTAGGCACCTTCAGCAGCTGGAAAGACCACTGAAGTACCTCAACAAGAGTATTACTGGCCTCAAACAGTTGCCCCATGCATCAAGACTGAATTTAACTCAATCTGTACTCTGTTGCATACTGTCTACTCAGGAGATCTCTGCCCAACAGACAGGTCCATGTCATGGCAACACTCAGATCTGCTCTGAGTTACAGCTCAATGGCACTAAATATACAGACCCAACTGATATTGCCAGCATCCTGGCAGGTAGGATCAGTGCTTACTTTACCCCCCCCCTCTCACCCAAGAAAGAGCACATCTCTATAATGGAAGACTGCAAAGTTGCTGTCATCACGGCTGCACAGGTAAAAAACACTTTCCAAAGCCAGTATCACAGCATCCATGGGACCAGATAACTTCCCAAACTACACACTTCTACACAAACTACAGAACGAACAGGCACCACACCGATGTACCATGTTCAGTCATAGCCTCACCTCAGGCTTTGTGCCTGCTGAATGGTGCACAGTGATGGTTATCCCACTACACAAGGGTGGAGACATCACGGACCCCAGGAACTAGTGCCCCATTAGCCTAATGAGCCTGCTCTGCAAGGCCATGGAATGTATCATCATACAACTTATAAAAAAGACATTGGTAATCTCCAAACTCTGGACCACAACCATGTTGGGTGTGTAAAATGCAGATCATGTCTCCTAAACCTGATAGATGACATTGAAGCAGTTACCAGAACTGTAGACAAGGGCAAGGTGGTTCGCACAGCCTATGTAGATCTTGCCACGGCTTTCAACACCATCCCCCACTCTGGAATTATAGATAAACCCACCAAACTAGGTATAAATTGCTATGTCACAAAATGGGTTGCCAACTGGCTCACTGACAGAACACACTCTGTGAAAGTAGCAGACTCCAAGTATGACTTTGGACCAGTGACAAGTGCAGTACCGCAGGGTTCAGTCCTGGGTCCTGTCCTGTTTTGTATCTACTTCCCTGAAGTAAACTTGAAGGTCTGTGGCTAATGAAGTTTCCAGATGACTGCAAACTAGGAGCCATAAATGTAAATACTAAAGATGTGGACATCCTACAAAAGGACCTCACTGAGACAGATGCCTGGTGTCAAAGCTATGGCCTCAAGCTCAATGCCAAGAAGTGCATTGTCATCCCCTTTGGTAAAAACTCTGTAGCCATGAACTACAACATAGGTGGTAGTATACTTAACACTGAAAGTGTGATAAGAGACCTTTGGTCACAGGTGGACAGTAGATACACCTGTGATAATCACATCCCTACAGTAGTCAGGAAATCCTTCTATGTGGCACACCTCATCACAAAAGGTGTCTCATGCAGAATAGAAGAGACATTGTTCCCCTCTACTCATCACTCACTAGATCCATAATAGAGTACAACACCCCTTTTGCTATGTACCTCACAAGACATCTACAACAACTGGAAAGCCTGCAGCAATACCTCTCAAAGAGCATTAGCGGCCTGAAATGCATGCCATACACAGACCATCTCAAAATGCTCCAGCTGTACTCTCTCACATATCGCCTACTCAGAGGTGATCTCTGCCTAACATACAAAGCTATGTCAAACACAGAGCTGTTGGACATGCTCCATGTAAAACACTCACAATCCCTCTGATCTCTGGCCCCAAAACCACAAGTGAAATACAAAAGGAAGGGGTGTATCCATTTACCTTATGGATACCCACACCTTCAGGTTAGTCACACAGCATGAGGCCTTGGAGACCATGCAAGTGCAACTAACATTGGGCAAAGCTGCTTATCAGATTGTAGCCTGCTACAGATCACCTATCTTGTCTCAGGAACCTCACTCAGTATTCCTGAGAACAGTGGAAAATATAAAGGTCCTATCAAACACCATTATATGAGGAGATTACAACTACCCAAACACTGAGTGGGAGAATTACTAGTGTACAATGTCCTTTGCCCAATGTTTCCTAGAGTTTAAAAACTCAAACGCCCTGGAACAGCTGGTCACCATGCCCACTAGAGGTGACAACATACTGGACCTGATCATCACCAACATTGGGTACTAGTGTTCCACAACAGAGATAACCCCCTCGCTGGTAATATCATATCATAAAGTAATCACACTGGACATCCACATCCCACCCTCCCACCCCACCCCCAGTCAAGAAAACCACTGTGAAGACATTTTCAAAAGCAAACTGCACACTTCCCAAGACCAAAGTGAAAAGTTCCAAAGCACCCTTGCTATAGGATAATGCTACACAATCTGCCGAAACATTTACAAGTGCATTCTATGAGCATCTACAGGGATGCATGGATTGAGACATCCCAAATAAAACCAAGATGCACTCCTCCAAAAATAAAAAAACAATCTGGTGGTCATCACCCATAAATAAGCTATACAACAGAAGGAGGAAATGAACACATGATAGAGCAAACTTCACAAAAGGAAAGGCAGCACTAATCATTATTAGAAAGAAACAATGATCACTCATAAAATAATCTAAGGCCAGTTTCTAAAGACAAATTGCCAAGGAATGTAAGAATAACTACCACAAAGCCTTTGTTAGCTATACCAAACATTTAGGTGGCAACTTCCAAATATGCTGTCAGCTACTGCAAAATGGCAAGAAATACACTGAACCAACTTACATTGCTCACATCCTGGGGGACAATTTCAGTGCAAACTCCCCCCCATCACCCCCAAAAGGGCCAGTGTCCATCCCAGAAGAATACAGAGCCCCAGCCTTCATGGACATGCAGGTAAAAACAGCCCTCTCCAAAGCTAAGAACACAGCATCAATGGGACTGGATGGTGTCTTAGGTTGCGTCTTACACCAGCCCCAAAAGGAACTACACCCTCACCTACATTCACTGTCCAGACTCAACCTTACCACAGGCTATGTACCCAAAGAATGGCATACAGAAACAGTCATCCAGCTCCACAAAGGGGGTGCCACAACAGAACCTGGAAACCATTGCCCTATAGGCCTATTCAGCCTGGTCTGCAAAGCTATGGAGCAAATTATCATGGAACCCATAAACAGAGACATTGGGGACCTCAAGACACTGGACTCTACCCAGCTTGGCTTTGTTAAAGGCAAATCCTGCCTCCTAAACCTAGTTGACTTATTTCAAACAGTTACCAAGGACATAGATGGAGGTGAAAGTAGTCCACACAGCCCACCTGGACCTCACTAAGGCCTTTTGACACCATTCCCCACTCTCTCATCATGGACAAGCTTGAACATTAACAGCTATGTCACAGGATGGGTGGCCAGCTGGCTCACAGATCAAACACACTTGTTCAGAGTTGCGGATGCCATGTCCGACTCTAAACCAGCCACAAATGGCATCTCACAGGTCTTGGTCCTGGGACCCACCCTGTTCAGTAGATACTGCTCAGAGGTACAGGCAAGCATGGGAGGAGTATGGCTGAACAAGTTTGCAGATGACTGCTAACTGTGGTCCATAATCAACTCTACGGCTGACACAGACATCCTCCAGAAGGGTCTTACAGAGACAGATACCTGGTGTCAAAACAATGCCCTCAAGCAGAATGCCAAATAATGCATAGTCATCCCCTTTGGATAAAACAAAGTGCACACAAATTACCACATAGGTGGTAATCCAGTATGTACAGAGAAAGTAATTATGGCCCTGGGGACCCAGGTAGATAGTAAACTCTCCTTTGATGATCACATGGCCAAAGTGTTTAGAAATTCCTTCTATGTAGCCCACCTAATGTCACCTAATGTAACCCACTTTGTCTAGTCTGATGATGTCACCATCCTACAAATATACCTTTGGAAAGGTGAATTCCTAGTAATGTGTATAGTGCGTCGTGTAAATGCCTACTCCTTTAGTATCATAAAGTAGTTAGGTAGGGTTTTGAATCCTGCACTTGACAACTGTATGAGTGTGTGTATCTCCTTGGAGAGAAGCAACCTTTTTGGAGACTACTAAAACACCTTAAAAGTGGTATACTTATCTTTGTCAAGTCTGATGATGTCACCATCCTGCAAATATACCTGTGGAAAAGAGAACTCCCAGTAATATATATAGTGCATCATGTTAATGCGTATTCCTCTAGTATCATAAAGTAGTTAAGGAGGGGGTTTAAATCTTGCACTTGACAAGTGTTTGTGTGTATCTCTTTAGAGTAGAAGCAACCTTTTTGGAGACTAATAAAACACCTTAAAAGTGGTATACTTATCATTGTCAAGTCTGATGATGTCACCATCCTACAAATATACCTGTGGAAAAGAAACCTCCCAGTAATGTGTATAGCGTGTCATGTTAATGCACACTTTTCTAGTATCATAAAGTAGTTAGGTAGGGGTTTGATTCCTGTACTTCACAAGTGTGTGTTTGTGTGTATCTCCTTGGAAAGCAGCAACCTTTTTGGAGACTACTAAAACACCTTAAAAGTAGTATACTTATCTTTGTAAAGTCTAATGATGTCACCATCCTACAAATATACCTGTAGAAAGGAAAACTTCCAGTAATGTGTATAACACGTGTTAATGTGTACTGCTCTATTATCATAAAGTACTTAGGTAGGGGTTTGAATCCAGCACTTGGTGATCATATGTGTTCTATGTGCGTGACACTGTTGGTCAATGTGTTGTGGGTTTTGCTTTTACTACTGTGTGACATATCACTATGACAACAGTATGTGCATTGCACATGTCAGGTAGCTGTGTGGCAAATACATATACGTACATGTGACCTCAATTATTTCGTAGGTGGGAACCCTGCTTTCTCCATGAACACATCTGTTATCTTTGCCAGAGTGTGCTGCCGCTTTCCAGACCTTAGGTCACATCTGTATGCTTGTGACAAGCCCAGCCACTGCAGTGATCCCTGGCCTAGGTCATCCATGTCACACACACTCATTACAGTTTCTATTGAATAGTGTGAGTGAGGGTTTATGCCTGAGGTATATTTCAGACCTGTTCAAATGCAGCAAAGTCTGTTAATGATGGCTATTCATTATAGGTGTATAACAGCCTTTGTGGATATGCATGCAGACCCCTTATTGCTTATGTGATCCACCGAGGGATTTCAAAATACCTTTGGAAATGTGATTACCAAAGGAGAAATGATGTAACACTTGGCAGTATGTACACATCGGCACCTGTACAACATGTTGGGGGCTACTACCTATGTGGTACTGTGGGGATACTATGATTTGTAAAGGTGGATGACTATGCTTTAGTCGGCTTATAGCTTTACAGCATGGGTTTGACAACAGGTATCTGTCTGTATGATACCCTTGTGGAGGATGTGTGTGTCATCTGGGGAATGCATTATAGGCCACAGTATGCATTTCCAGACGTGGACGGACATATCCCTACTGTGTTTGCTTGTACCTAAGAGAGCTATATGCCAAACAGGAGTGGTCCCAGGAATGGGTGCAAGTGAATACCACTGGTTACTGGCATAGTATAGTACCTGAAGGATCCAAATGTTACTGTGTGTCCTACATCTGTTTGTCAGTTGTCAAGACATCATCTAACGATTGTTTTTGGTCAGGCTGTTGAGATTATGTATATTACCAGAATGCAAACCAATGACAGATAGTAACAGTATCACCCACAGCACAGTGTCAAACCATGTCATACACACATGTGTACCCAAGTTCCAAAATATGTGTAGTACAATGCATACTGGCCACCAATAAACTATGGAGTGTTAACACTGTGTAATACAGGGCATGTCACCCTGCCCATGTGTTCACTATGCACGTACATGCAGACAGTGCACCTCTACCGTGTTCACAAATGTACACCTGCAAATCTGTGCTGCACACATCTCACATATACTGTCCACTCTCTAACATATGCTGCCAATACTACACACATCAGCCAAGTGGCACATGGGAGGACAATACACTATTGGAATTAACACTGGTGTAAACAATACTACATTGGCAATCATAGCTTTAATGCATCATGCCTGCTCAGCTACACCTTCAAGGATATCATTACACTTTACTGCTAACAACATGCTAACATTGCTATACTGCTATAAAGTCATTCTGTGCATCAGCACCATGTTAGCCTGTTCCTGCATCAATGTAACAGATGGCAGGGGGTGGCACAGGTTTCATCATATGCACAGGGTGTGTTTTTGGTTTGCCAGAGGCCTACATTGAGCCATACAATCAACATGTGTGTGTGTGTGTGTGTGTGTGTGTGTGTGTGTGTGTGTGTGTGTGTGTGTGTGTGTGTGTGTGTGTGTGTGTGTGTGTGTGTGTTTGTGAGGGTATGGGCCAATGTTGATGTAATGTGTGCAGGTATGTGTTAGCCTTAGGTGTCTGGTTTATGTGTGTGTGTGTCTGCAGGCACACAGTTCCACCATGTGGCTGCCATATACGGGGATTTGTGGGACAGCCACAGACTGTACCTGCCAGGCTTTACAGATCACAGTTTCTGGCCACGGATATGGTACCTGTGCCTGGCAGGGGTGCTACTGACAGTATCAGGTATTAAGCCAGACTGGGTACTATCCTCAGAGGTAGACATATGCACTGGACCCAGGTCCCTACTGGGACTGGTCAGAGCCACGTGCACATGGTCTTCTAGGATGGTCTATGGACAGCCCACCCCCAACATTGCTAGGGCTGGTACTGGAACTATGGGAGCGGCTGTGACTTGAGGGACATCCGTGGTGACTGCCAGCTGCTGATGTTGTTGACATATGTCTACGTTGATGTCTCAACCATCCTGCACTGTCCTGACACATGGACATGACATTGTGGAGGACATCTAATGTCTCACCCCAACGTCTATCAGTGACCTCAGTGTAATTATTAATGGCACCTGCTAGGTTACGGATACTGTCATTTAAAGTGGTGTTATGTGCCCTCTGTGCCCTTAGTCCCTGTCTGGTGTACCGTTCCATACATGCCTGTGCCTCCATGACAGCCTGGAGCATGTGTGAGGTTGTAAGACCTGTGGCACATCTGCCAGGAGCATGATGACCAGCAGTGCTCTGACGAGAACCCCTGGACATCTGCCTATGTAGTACCATTCCAGACATCTGGATATGGCTGCTGTGTCAGGATGCATGTGCCATAGATACCACACTGTCCTGGCCAATGCCGACTGTACACTGTCCCTCAGCTAAGGGCATTGGTGATGGATGCATTGGCAGTATGACTGTGTGCATGGATGGGGTGGACACTTGTGTACTGTCGATTGGTGGCCCAATGACAGACCCTGGCAAACATGCCTGTGCCTCAACACACCTATCCTCATTATCAGTATTTGTGTCAGTGACATCAGGTTCTCTGCTGCAGTGAACCAGCCCAACCTCAGCACCTGTGACAGGAAGACAGGAAACACACTTTATGTCCTGTACATGATGTCAGAACACATGCACACATGCACACATGCACACATGAACAAATGAACACATGCACACATGCACACATGAACACATGAACACATGAACACATGAACACATGCACACATGCACACATGAACACATGTACACATGCTCACATGCACACATGAACACATGCACACATGCACACATGAACACATTCACACATGCACACATGCACACATGCACACAAATACACACACACACACACACACACACACACACACACACACACACACACACACATCACCAGCAATCCAGAACATACTCAATAGAGGTTGATGGTGGGGTACAGTATCACAAGCCAAACAGTCATATCACACGTGTCAGCATGCAGGACATGTGTTGCTCAACAGCATGCAGTGTGAGTGTAGACAGTCCTTGCTAATAACAGTATACATGGCTTTGATGCGTGTGTGTTGTTGTTCAGTGATTGACCTCACCCTGGAACGCAATGTGTACATGGACACAACATTGCTGTGCAAGAATTAAAAGCTCTTCAATGTCCTGTGCACCATCACTCACAGGTATACATACCATGGCTGGATGTGTATCTGTGTGTCACATAGATATCCATTTCTGATTAGAGCGTCTGTGTCTTTAGCAGATAATTGTGGACACAGGTTTAGCTCATGCATGCTACGTATACACACACAGGATGAGTGGTGCATGTATACCTGATGGAATATCATTGCTCAACATAGCCATTGTACAGTGGTTATGGTGAGTGTAGAACATATTGTGGACATGCCAGTGCCAGCCATGACATGGCATGCTACAACACAACTGCAACATTAAACATCACACATATCCAATGTGTGGCATGTGACCTATACACTCAATAGCATTACAAGACATATATGTGTCACTTTGCGCAAATGGTGATTGCTATGCATATTGTGTATAGGTGCATATGTTTGCACACACATAACATTGAGGTGTATAGCAATGAATGCTATGTGTAGTACTGTGGTTACTGTAACTGGATGGGGTGTAGTACCATGAGCCATCATCATGCAGCATCAAGTGGTCACTCAAGACTACTAATGTGTGCCAGACTGGCACCTATCATGCTGTACCTGAACTGCAGTACCATGGCTACATTCACCATTTCACAGCCAGTTGTTACATGGGTTTGTAAGGTGCCCAATAGGGAGCATTGCCTAACATGAATGTGTTGTGTGTTGAAGAGTGTCGCACCACCCCATGATAGGCCTCTACCCATCAGGTATATTATGTGTGTTGTGTGGATGACATTTGGGATACTGGAGTGTGACCTTACAGTGGGTGTCTGAATACGCCATGTATAGCAAATTAACATGTACTGCGTATGACAAAGTTGTGTATGTTGTGTGCATGTGTATCAACTCTGCCTATCCAGTGTCCACTACAGTGTAGCCACAATTGTTTGGGATGCTCTGTGTGTTGCATGTGTTTGAGGCAGCTACTCATGTTACTGAGATGTGCATAGTCTCACAGCAAACATGCACAGCATGCATTATACGTAGGTGTGTTACATGTGTACATGGCCTACACCTCACCTATGACATGCACATTTTATTTGCAATATTAAATGTAGAACACACTCACCAGCATGGGTCTGCTGCCCTGCTGTCACACCAGAGGGACCTACAAGGATATGAGACAGTTTGTCAGTGGCAATCTTACAGTAGTACAACAGTTGACAGTCACAGACCTACAGATTATCTTCCAAATTATCAGTATTGCACAACACCAGGCTCCACATCTTCTAACTACACAGTACACATCTCTCATATGCATGATCTACCAATAGAGGTAACAGTAATCTACAGATATGCCATGTTACCTGCACTCTCTGTGTGAACTTGCTGGGTGGCTCCGGCCTCCATGTTGATACATGTCTGCTGTTGTTGTTGTTGGCCAGGAGCCACCAGGCTCAGGAGCAGCTCCTCCACTCTGGTGAGGGGGGGATGGATGGTAATCCCACCACCTGTGGCAAGCTGTTGTCTACGGACATCAGACGCACGCTGCCGGACATGTCTAAGTAAATCACTGCAGTGATGGCGCACCTGCTCATATGTCCGGTTATGCATGCCTATGTCATTTACCCTACAGACAACATCTTGCCACAGTGCAGTCCGTTCATGCTGGTCCTGGCTGGTTCTTGAGAAAAGCAGAGTGTAGTGCTTAACCAGACTGGTTGTTATTACTTCATGCTCAGCAGGACTATAGGTTGGGTTGCGATGGTGGGCCATGACCCTGAAGACAAAGAAACAATATGTGTGAGCAAGTCATGTGGCACACTTAACATTCTACAGTGCAGATGTCACTGAACTGCCATATATAGCAACCGATTGGCTGTCAGAAGATACACACTTTCAATACCACATATCAGTGCTCAACACACAACTGCCTGACTGTGCCTGGCATGCTCTATATATTAAACCATGTTCTGCACAGCAACAAAGAGAAACCAGTATGTAAGACTATACAACAGTACATGGCACATTGTATGTGACACAATGCACCACCTAGCCACAGGAGGTATATATCAAGCTAATGCATAAAGAAATATGTTATCCATTGCAATGATTGTAAAGTCCAGTTACAGTATTACCAGTATACCACACTAGTTGTTGATGGCAAACCACTGCCTAACATATGTGCACATTTGTGAATATAGGTGGCATACTGCTGTACTAGACTATACATGTCGCTAGATATGCACTTATATCCTGTAACACACATATGACCGAGGGCATGTTACAGGCATACCCACTCACACATCAGACATACATACAAGACACAAAGGTATGGCAACCCAGATGAGCTTTACCTGTGTACCATTAAGTACTGTATGTCAGTACTTACAAAACCTTATGCCTGAGGTATGTAATCTGCGAGGACTACAGGGAACACACAAAAAGTGGTTCCAAGCAATGTGGACATACACCATACTGTGCTGTTTAGGCCTACAGCTTCAGGTAGTACAGTACTTTCATTCATATGGGATTTCACCCAGCAGTACCAATCAATAAGCATACATGTACATGTACAGCCAACAATAACAATGGCATACCCAGGACTATGTCAGACTGTATGCCATACTGCTTTCTCTGCCTAGCAATAGCACACACATATTTTGCTGGGATCAGAGCTAGAACAAAAATACTATGACAGAAACAGTTTCCCACTAAGCTATCACACATATACACAACTTTGACACGTTCACCAACACATTCACCATCACACTCAGTCAACCTCACATAGCAATTGTTGCAACAAATGCATGTGGGTGTGTATCAGTTCATAGGTAGGTAATAGGCTATTGGCCCTAGGGCCTATAGAAGCCTAGCCATATGGTACCCTGGCCTTTGACACCCAAGTAATTTAATTTCATGTGCCCCTGTCAAGCAGAGCCACAGAGGTGATTCCTGGGGTGTATTTCCTATCTCCCATCCAATCATCAAGATTATTCATGACGAGTGCTAATGAGGAGCTTTGTTTGCTATTGATAGGTATTTTGTTCCAGAGTATGGGATGTCTCTGAGATAGGAATTTATCCCTCCAGCATGTTCTGTTTATTGACAAGGTTTAGGTCCCTAGAGCGTGTAGCTTGTAGGGATTGTGATCTGTTTATGTGGAGCATGTCCAACAGCTCTGGGTTTGACATAGCTTTGCATGTTAGGCAGAGGTCACCTCTGGGTAGGCGGTATGCGACACAGTCTAGCTGTGATTTTGTGAGACGGTCTGCATAGGGCATCTGTTTGAGGCCGGTAATACTCTTTGTGAGGTATGTATGTGGCCTTTCCAGTTGCTGTAGATGTCTTGTGAGGTACCTACCAAAAGGGGCATTGTACTCTATAATGGGTTTTATGAGTGATGAGTAGAGGGGAACACTGACCTCTTTTTCCCTGGATGATACACCTTTTGTGATGAGGTGTGCCACGTAGACAGATTACATGACTAGTGTGGCACTGTGATTATCAAAGGGGAGACTACTGTCCACCTGTGTCCCATGGTCTCTTATCACACTTTCAGTGTTAAGTAGACTACCACCTATGTGGTAGTTCATGGGTACAGAGTTTTTACCAAAAGGGATGCCAATGCATTTTCGACATTGAGCTTGACACCATGGCTTTGTCAACAGGCATCTGTCACAGTAAATATGATATGACTCTGTCTCTCTCTCTCTCTCTATATATATATATATATATATATATATATATATATATATATACATATAAACATCCATTGGTGTAGATATAGATATACATATAGGCACATATACAGTCTACCTTTCATGGTGGGAATATCAATTATACGAAGGTTGTGAGGTATACAGTTATGTAATAATATTGCACAGTCTTGTGCAAAATGCATTGAAGGTGTTCTCAGCCCATGTTGCTTTAGCAGGCCTCACTGGCTGCAACACTGCAAACCTAACAAATCACACCCACAGCGTTTAACCATCACATGTCATATACCAGCACTGTATGCTGTCTTGTTTGCCACACACTACAACCTACATACAAATATGCACATAACAACCTTCACCAACATATATATGTCCACCCTTCACAAACAGTTGCATTATGTCCCTTGCTCTATGCACATGTACAGATGCTAATATATCTGACACAGATATATCTCTCCATATGTGTGTGTCATACACACACAAGGTCCACACTGTTGTAAGTCCCTGGACCTCACGGCTGACCTGTTGGGCCTTGCTGCAACATGAACAGGTGTCACATGTGAGCACACAGTAATATTAGAGGGTGTATATATAGCTGCAAATACTAGATTAGCATACTAGCCTGGTACAGCAGTTGCCAATGCTAAGCTACACGTTAATATGACTATCATGCATGTGTTACTCTGTCACATCCATGTTTATATAGCTGTATGCGCTACTCCCCCAAACAGCCATAGTCCACACTACTGTAGAGAACACAGATAACATGGATCAGATGTTTGACATTTAATGCTGAGGTACATATGTCACAGTTATGTCCCACTGCACACAGCTACACACTGATTTGTCCATGGCAGTAGTTATGCAGGGCATCTGTGCATAGATACGTACTGCTGCCACATATAGATGTTTCAAAGTATGTTGAGTACTCTTCAAAAACATCTACTACATGCCAGTAAATACATATCTGTTACATACCTTTCCTTTGTATGTGTTGGTAGTATTACATTCCATGTGTCTTTGGCTTTTTTTTTTCTGTTGATGTTGATGTGGGTGTGTGTCTGTCTCTGTCCCTGTCTCTCTCTCTCAATATCTGCAATGGAATGATTGTGTGTGTGGGCAGCAAGTACAGCCTGCTTTTATAGGTATCTGCACATGTGCATGTGATGGCCTCTGCACCAATTGGTGGCCACCATTTGGTAATTGCATGCAGCCTGCTCTGTGGTAATTGCAGTACTCACTGTCATAGCAACCCAATGCTATAAATTGCTAAGTCAGGTAGGCATAGCCCTTTCAGCTTTCCAAAGTGGGGCCCATGCTTGTTTGCTGTGGACACCGTTGTTTAAGTCAGAAGGTTGGTATAGTTCTTATATCTAAAGCTAGAGGTGTAGCCAGTGATTTAAATGTTGTACTCAGACCTGAATGTTGCCACTTCCAGTACAAAGTTGTCAGTGTAGAATTGTATGCACCCCTACAAATGCTAACACAAGATACATGGGAGTATGTAGTTTCTTTTCTACTTATACAATTAACTGCCATACAAAAGTAGTTATTGAGATGTATTCATTTGGCACATGAACTGTTTTTGAACTGCTATACTGTGAATATTAATGTACTCACTTCTGCACGGTTTGTGCTTTTTTATTGTTGACATTAGCACAGGATGCTCAAGAAAACTGGACAATTCCAGTACTGAGTACGCCTACCTACATCCTTGGTAGACCCTGAACACACAGGTATATTGTACATTTGGGTGGGGATGCAGACATACAGAGAGCATTATGCATTATTGTGTGAATGTTATCTTGCTGGACTTAAAGGGTTGCTGTGTACCTGTTGGTTTAGCAAGGCAAGTAGTCTGTCTGCATAGTTCTCAACTGTGGACCTATCCAGATGGTAGCCAGACATTAGGCTGGTATTATCTGTCTGTGCAATGCACAGGTCTTTTCAGTACTGGTACAATGGCATTGTTACAGTCGTTTGCTACCAATACATGGCTACATCCTTTGGTATTTCAGTGTTGTACTCCTAAATAAGGGTATGGTTGTGGAACTCCTTCCAAAGCTATTTGCACAGTGTGTAACAGCAGAAAAGCTGATATGCCTGTGTGTTTCTGCCTCGATCAGACCTCTGAAACACTCAGGTACATAGTTGAACAGAGTGAGGTAAAGGTAGGTAAAAGTGAGGTACACCTTCAAAATATTAGAGACAGTAAGTGGAGACTTCAAGAGAATCGGGGCATATGGATTACTACATCTTTTCTGAAGTACACGCAGTGTCTAACTCCTACATATTGTTATTATTCATTAGGTGTAATACCCACCTTTCTGCCTAACGTCATTACTTTTCAGGGAATTCGGAGGGACACAGCTAAGATATGTTTCAAAATCAGGGACATCCCTGAAATGTAATCACAGTTGGGATGTATGTCCTGTGCCCTAATCAGATATGCCACTGTTTGTCCTGCTATGATACTGTGTGGGGGTTGTAAAGTGCTGCTGCAACATTATTTACTGCTAGAATGGCTGGTTCTCTTATCACAGTCATGTAATGCAATTCCACAACAACTGCTGGTAAAGTTCCACAGAACAGGTTTTGTGTTATGGCCTTCCTATCTTTCCTTTACATTCACTCATTCTGATGCATGATATATCTATTTCAGCAACAGCCTGCTGTATATCTACTGTGGCTTAGTGGTACTTCATGCCATCTAGTGTGTCCAAGGTCTGGGGTTCGAGACTGACAGTTTTATTTTGCTGCTGAGCAGAACAAGGGCCCTCACATACAGGGTAACTAAGGCATTTTTAAGCAGTTATAAGCGGGATTTAAGTGTGTTTGCGTGAAGCTTAGCAATACTTAGCTAAGCTCACACAAGCACACACTCGCGCAAACCTGCTAACTACTGCTTAAAAGTGCTTACTCCCGCTAACCCTCGCGCTCATTTCTTTGAAAGAAAAGAAAATGGGGAGATAGGAAAGTGGTGAAAAAGGGGCACAGAGAGGGAAAGACAGTAGGGAGAACAGATCGGGATGTGCAGGATGGGTGTAGGGAAGGACCATAGCTGCCCATTTCTTTTACAGCAACAGCTTTGCATATGCAATAATTTTGGAGGGGAATATGAAACCTTCCACCTCTGAGAGAGGGGTAAGGACAGCAAAGTATGTTGTACTGCCAACTAAATATCAGTTTATGTGTCCAGCGGACATGTGTGCAAAATGGGCAGCTATGTATGGGGCGTAATTTTTTTTTGGGAGCAGATTGCCCTTTTTTTTGCCAGGTGAGAGTGGAATGTGGGGTAGGGGAAGTAGGTATATTTGGGGAGGTAGGTTGGGGAGGTAAACCGACAAGACAAACAAGATTCATACAGGGGCGGAATATGACACATGTGGTGGGTGAACACCATTGACGGGGAAGGATGTTTGGAAATCGCATGCCCATGAGCCCACAGATGGCAACAGTGGAACTGAGATCCCCACCCATGGGCAGTCACCACTGCACCTTCACAGCCCAGAGGGTGGCTGTTCTGGGGGCTGTGTAGGATGGGCAGACTCACCCGTGAGTTGTGCCACTCGTGCCTCAAGCTGGCGTAGATGATCAGCGACAGAACGCTCAATCTCCCTATGCACCACAGCCCGGACTGTTCGGAGGGTGATAGGTGGCCCTCCTCCATCCACGCTTGCACGGGGGGATGAGCCCCATTCCCTGCAGCACTTCCACCCGAAGGTGGAACAGGGCCAATGGAAGAGGAGGTCCCAGGCTGGGCATCGGACCTGCTGGTGCCAGGTGCCATCACCAGCTGAGGTGGGACAGGTGGGTCCGCTGGGACCGGCCTTCCCATACGTTCTATGTTTAGGAGGATTTAATGAAAATATGGGTTAGTAACAGTCAACAGCATTCCCAATTAGTTATAACAGCATGCAGAAGTATTTCCATTAACCCAACACACCAGAGTTCCAACACGTGCATATATAGAACAGCACTGGACATTACAACAGCATGCAGGTTTAATTGATGGCAACAGGCCACCAATATTGTGGTATTTGAACAGGGCACATGCATTGAAATAAATGCAGATATTTATAAATCAATAGGACATATGTCCCAACAAATGTTTTGAGATTAAACATACCCATTGAGGTGTGGAATTGCATTTTGTATGCACATACAGTAGGGTGGAAAATGATAGCTCCATTAACAACTTATATATCCTTCTAGTTTACACTACATTCCTATTAACTGCAGTTGTATGTCCCATACATGTATTATTACACTACCCAATTGTCCTTAAATTGGGAAATGGGTTTTGCTAGATCTTTGCATACATGGGCTTTATCTGACATACAAACTGTCCAGGATGTGATGTTACTGCTACATATTTTGTGAGTTGCTCAGACACACTACTGCTGAGATGGTACACTGACAGCTCTACTTTCCTATACTTATCTAGATATGTTTAGGTGAAATTATCAGTTATATGTTAACAGCTCCCTACATTTCTCCTAGCACAATGACATTTCTGGGGAACACAATACCAAGCTACTCATGTGCCAGATTAACCTGTACATCCTGGGCATGAACCAACAGTTGAGGACTGTATATATGCTTAACAGCTACTGGCACTCCCTTCATCATATGGGCCTACCCAAGTGTGGGTTGACAGTGCTTAATACAACAGTACTATTTATATAATGCAAGAGTACAACAACATATCAAAGAAAGTGACACGGACACACTCCAGGAATTATACCTTTATTAATTACATAACACACTTTTCTAGAGGCTCTCTCATTTATTTGATATAATAGTGCACGCAGAAGACTTATTCAAGACTTTTAATACCTTTATTAATGGGTTACAACACTCTTTTTCAGGCTCTCTCACTTATTTTATATAACAGTACATGCAGAGAAGTTATTCAAGACGTATTATACCTTTATTATTGAGCTACAACACTTTTTTCAGGCTCTCTCACTTATTTTATATAACAATACATGCAGAATAATTACTAACCTGCCTGGTGGCGCAGACTTAGCAGCTTATCTGCATAGGCTTGCTGATTCGCAGCACGGACAAGTGCAGCTGTGAAGTAAATGAAGTGATATTGAGACATACCTATCCATAATATAAACTAAAATTGCAATTCTTACATACTTCATTCCATGGCTACCTACTCAGTAGTGGGGCATTTTCCATCCCACGGGCCTCCTGTATCCACTGGTTCAGTCGGTCCTCCTTGCATCTCTTCAGGTCTGAGTAGTGGTGTCTGACCTGCTCACCAGTTCGAGGGATGCCTGTGGCACTGGTGAGATCATGAGCTAGATGGTTCCAGGCTTCTGCTTTGTATTGGGTGCCCTGGAACTGGCCCTGCAGGAGTCTCTCCTCATGATTATGGATGAGGAGCCAAACCATTACTTTTGACTCCTCAATACCCCAATGTTGCGCTCGAAATCGTGAGCCCTATCCAACACCGGAATGCTGACTGCAGATGGGAGCTACAACCAGTTATGGCAAGTATTCCCGCCTATGGAGCTTAAATATGCCTCATTTCCCGCACTTATCTGTGACTGGCCGGTTTTGAAAAAACTCAGCTAAAAGCACACCTGCTTAGCAATGGGTAAACTACCATTGATATGTATGTGTGTGTTGAAAGTGCATGCATATGAAAAGCCACAACTGGGTGTAGGAGTGGAAAAATGCCACAAATAAAAACACAAATCCACTCGGGAGCCATGCATATGAAAAGCTGTCTTGGCTTAGTGGTTCAGTACTGTGATTATGGTACACAATATCCCAGGTTTGAGGTCTGTCATTGCTTTTTATTTTACTACTAGCCAGACCGGCTAGGAGGTGTGGCTGTGGTTAGCTGACTTTGCTCAACTTTGCCCAACGTTGCTCTGCGTTGCTCTACGGTGCTCTACGTTGCTTGACGTTGCCCGGCATTGCCTGACATTGCACTAGTTAGCGCGTTGCGCAGCTACACGCAAACATGTTTTGTTTGCGCTAGTTTGCGCAACACGCAGCTCCACGCAAAGCTATTGTGCTAGTTAAAGCAGTGCTAAGCTATGAGCAATTATACTTAAATATGCTTAATACTGGTAAACTTTGATTAGCAGTGCTTCACATTGCTTAAGATACGTTACTTATGCATTCATCAGTATGCATAACCATTTCACCTTCTTATATATATATATATATATATATATATATATATATATATATATATATATATATATATATATATATATATAACATTCGTTCACTACTACATAGGCCATTTCAATGCTTTTTACTAAAATTTAAAAGATAAATGGCAGGAATTATTTTTATATACAGATTTCCAACAGAAAATAGAAAAGGGAGTGGTGGGACTCGAACTGAGAATGCTTCCTCTTTGTGCGTAGTCCCTACCACTACGCTATTGCTATTTTGCTTAATTTGCATATAAGTTTCTTATTATCCTCTTCGATGTCTAAACCGCTAACTGTAGCTAAGCAATGGGCAAACCCGTGCAAACACGCGCAAATACGGGCAGCTATATCGAGAATAATTTAAAAAAAATGTTTTACATTTTATAATTGTACTGGGGTTTAGAATGTGGTGGAGTGTTGTGTTGGGTATGCACATTTGAGCGGACTCGCTCATGTCAGTTGACATTTTCAATTTAGAGACTTGCAAGGGCGTATATTTCTGGACTGCTCGGCAGTCCGACACACCCCCTGCACTTGTGCACGCTCCGTGTTAGCCTTAGAGTTGAGCCAGTGCACCTTCATGAATATGCATGACACGCTGACATCTTACTCTTAGACTGCAGTTTCCGTGTAAGACTAACTTAGTCTTACATGGAAAGTTAGTAAATCCTGGGGAAAGTCTAAGGAACAACAGGATGCACTGACTAAACAAAAACTATTGAACCTGGATAGCATCTGTGTGTTAGCCTGTACAATCTCAAATTTTAAGGGAAATAATTCATCTGAAAGAAGGAAGAGGCAGAAACAAAATGAACACTAAAGGTTCTAGCAAAATGTAAAAAATATGGAAGTTCTTTTTTTTCTGTGAAGTCAAATGAAGTAGATAAAAAAACAACTTGACCAAAAACCATTTGGCCCCTCTGCCATATTATAGAAAGTCATAAAATATCAAAGAATAGAGAGACAAATACAAGAACAAAGACAGAGTGAGGAATGTTTATTTCCATATCTTCATGAATTTGCATTTTATTCTGTCAGGTAAGATTTGTCAGAAAATATTCACACGGGGAAACAAAGCAGTATTGTTTCTCCTGTCATAGTTAAAAAAATGTAAAATTAAAAAGAGGAAAGTTTGTGTAAGGTAGATGCTTATTCTCTCTTGGTAATTACAAAATGGACAGACACATCTCGATGAAAGTTTGTATCACTCACATCATTTTCAGAAATACACAGAGGCAAACACAATCTAGTTAAATATGTTTCGATTATTGCTATTTTTTCTAAAGTCATGTGAACATGACAGAATAATGTCCTGGAGAAATGTTGGGTTCTCCTCCATGAAAAAAAAGTGAGATGTGATATTAAAGTAAAAAAGAGTGACATATAATGGGGGAGAGGGAGGGCTTTTCAGAGTTTATCGAGCAAGATGAATAAAATGGGTCTACTTTGAAACATCTAAAACCCATAACATCTAATTTCATAACATTGAGACCAGAACATCTAAAACCCAAAACATCTAAAACCCATAACATCGAATTTCATAACATCTAATACAACAAATCACAAGAAAATAGCATCCCCTCCACATATAACAACACCAAACTACCAAACACACTTTTTACTACGTTTCTGCAGGGGGGAAAGCCCCCCTGCACACCCCCCCCCGTAAATTAAATATACCAACTCCAAGATCGCACTACAGCGGGAAACAGTTAATTTCCTAACCCCACTGTATCAAGCCCTCCTGCAGAAATGCAGTAAAAAGTGTGTTTGGTAGTTTGGTGTCATTATATGTTGTTATATGTGGATGTGATTTGTACTGTTAGATGTTATGAAATTCAATGTTATGGGTTTTAGACATTCTGGTGTCAGTGTTATGAAATTAGATGTTATGGGTTTTAGATGTTTTGAAGGAGACCCGCATAAAATGACATAGAATATAATGCAAATATTTTTGCAAGATCATCTGTATTCCGTTAATGTCAGATATAAAATAAGGTATGTGCTTCCTGGGGAAGCTTTAGAAACTAACTGGATAGCCTGCATCATTTAACCTTGTTCTTCCCATTTACTATGTATCTGTAAGGATGATTTTATTTTACATAATGATTCTAAAAGACTGCAAAGCTTATGATATGTGGGGCAGAAGTTAACTCACAAGAAATTCAATTCTTTCTACTTATTATTCATATGGTCAAGTTTTTGAGTAGTAAATTAATTCAGTTTTGTCATGACTAAAACACTGTACCTAGTAATAACAATTTCATATGCCCTATGAGATATTTTTGATCACCAGTCTTTTATTGATAATCTCCCTTACTTCAAATAAGAATGCTGTTTTATACCATTTGCTGCAGAGCCAATATCCCTGTGATGCCATTTTAGGTTCAGGCATGAAATGAGTACTGGCAATAAACTTATCCTTTTTTTAGAAGAGGACTCATTTGCCAAACTACAGGTTATCAGTCAGCAGAAAGTCATATTCAACTGTCTGTTCTTATTATTTATGTCGGTAATGTCTGGCAGGGATCCTACTGGTATACAGTCAAAACAAAGGGAGTTGGAGGTGCTCACCAGCCAGCAATTCTGAAGGTCGCTGTCCCGCATAACTTATGTGAATAAAATTTACACCCACACAACTGATGGGTCAAGCAGCAGGTTTATTCTGAGAAATAATGCAGTTATTTCCGCTTGTAATTTTTTCATTTAAGATTTTAATTTCTTTGACTCTACTAGAGAATGCATAACAGATTAATAATAGAATAAAAGAATGTGCATCTTTTATCAAGAACAAACATTTTGCTTCCTAATGACCCATCAATCACAGTTCATCAGATTTATACTCTGTTTTCTCCAAAATTTAAATGCATCTCTCCTGGGGTGTTGAGGGTTATGAAAACATCATTTTACCCAATGCACAGGAAAAGTAATAAAATAGACTAAAAAATACTCATCCGTTTTAGCTGCAGCTTCAATAACTTTTGTTATAATTATTATTTATTGCATTTGATTATTGAGAAACTCCAACTACCAATAAAACCACTTTTTTTGGTGGATTCCTGGTAGAAATGCTCCATCTGATAAATATATACACATAACATACATGCGGTATACACAATAGTACGTATCTCTGCTAAAACAAGAGTAAAATAAAATTCACATTTATATACAATGTACAGAGTTGCATTCATTTTGCAATCTATAGTAGTCAGAGTTTCGTTCTTGCATTATACCATTATAAGATTGATGGATATGTTTGTGTCAGTTTCACTTAGATTGAGACGCCAATAAATGTAACAAAATATTTGTTTCACCAAGAATGTTTACAATTGCTTTGAGAAGGAAAAAATGGCAACAGATTTTTGATCCATGTGGGAAAATATGAGAATGTATGGTAGCTATTACCTGTAGAAATGAAGTATAATGCAGAGTTTAGCATGGAAAAATGCAGAATCAAGAGTTTGCTAATGAGTCATTAGGTTTCCATTATGCTGTTAAAACCACAGATACAGAAAGGACAGCAGTAGTTCACTCCTTTTGGCATTCGATGAAATGCATATAGCAACAAATAATTAAAATAAATTTTTTGCCTTAGCTGTGCACTAAAATTTTCATAATATCTGAATGAAAGCAGTCTACCATATAATCGAAGAGCTGGATGTTCTGTCACAGAAACAAAATGTTGATACAAACGGGTCCCTATTATTTCAGCAAACGCAATGAATTGCGAACTTTATTTTGTGTTTTGATTTTTTTTTTTTTTTTTTTTTTACGGATCAGCAATTTTTTTCCCTGGGAAAAAATTGCTGATCTGTATGTTTGACATTTTGGTTTTTCGGGGATTGTTGGGCGATTATATAACGTTCGCAATTCAGTGCGTTCACTTATATAATATTGACCCACAAACGGGTCCCTATTATTTTAGTGAATGCAATGAACTGTGAAGACTGTTTAGTCAAATGTCATTACGCGAAATGACAAAATACCGAAAGCACGGAACAGTGATTTTTTTTCATAGGGGAAAAAATCACTGGGCCTTTTTTGGGACTGCCATTTCCTCCACTATGGTGCAAACTCAGAGTTGGTATATTTAGGGGGTGTGTGGGGTGTGAAGACTCCCACTTTATTTTCTGTTTTGATTTATTTATTTATTTTTTTAACGGATCACCAATTTATTTCCTGGGAAGACCCAATACAACCATGCATTGAAGATAAGATATATGGAGGAACCCATAGACTATACAAAAGTGAGGGTATGGCTTTATATTTATTTAAAATGTATTAATGGAGGTAAGGAACTGTTCCATATGAAGACTTTTTAGGCCCACTGGAGACAGCAACAAAAACATAACTACAGAAGATAGACAATTACAAGCATAGTAAGGCTAAATAATTAAAAAATAACATTCTATGCAAGTTACATTATCATACAAAGATGCTAAAAACACAATCTGTGCAATCTTTAATTCTCTAGGCAGATAGGAAGAAAGGGTGAGAATAAGGGAGGAGAGGAGAAGGGAGGGAAGAAAGGGTAGGGAGACAGTAGAAGATACAGATGAAAATAGGCTAGAGGGATGGATAAAGGAAGGATGCAATGCAGAAGTCATAAAGGAGGCTTATATTAGCTTAACAAACTGCAGGCAACCTAAAGAGTTTAGAGTATCCATGAGGAAAGTACAGTTACATTTCTTATGATTAAGGTGAGTTATGAATTGCATTTTGATGGCATAGTTAAATGCTTTTTAAGTTGTGCAGATATCAGAAATGTTGTTTTAATGAAGGAATGGATCCCCAGAGTCTGGAGAGAATTACTGAGAATACATGGCCAGTGCAATGCAATCTAATTATGTGGTAGGGATGCTCTGGAGGAAGGTGGAGATTTAAGGGAGTAGTTGGAAACCCTTGAAGTGAGATGCCCAGCTAAGAAATGGGAGTCTAGATTGAGCAGGTAGACAGCCTAGTAGAACTTATGCTATGTGTTCAGTTTGGAGGTATACTGCCTTAATGAGTGCTAAATAATGATACTGTCTGAGACCGAGATAATTTTCTAATTCTGATTGAAAAGTCAAGGAAGAGGAGTAAGACCAATAAATGACCATGTTATCTACAAACAGGACAATGAATCTCTGTGGCACACCCACAGGCTGTTAATGAAGATACCAAAGAGCAAAGGTGATAGGACCAAGCTTTGGGAAATGCCTTTCAGTAGACTGCCTGAAGTGGAAGTGTGTGATTCAGTTTTGACTGGTAACATTCAATTTGAATAGCAATGTTGAAACCCAGGTGAAAGCTTTAGAACTGATCCAAATGGATGTGAATTAAGAAGGAGGAAGTTATAATCCACAAACTTGGTGGAGAAAACCTACCTTAGAACTTAAGAACAGCACTACGGAAAATGAGGTTGGTGAATGCAGTAGGCTCGAATGAAGTTACAGCCGATATATTCAAGATGTTGGGTAAATTAGTGGAGAAATGGGACCTGAGGGTACTTAAATCAGCATGGGGTGAGAGAGAGAGAGAACAAACGAGAAACATAAAACAGATGACTGGATAATAAGCATCCTAGTGCTATTGTAGAAGAACAAAGGGGGCATTCATAAATGTAGGCAGTATAATGGTACTAAACTTCTGCTACACCACATGAAAGTGGCAGAGAAGGTAATAAACAAAAATGCACAACAGTAGAAAGTAAGATGGGGGACGAATTTTTGATTCATATCAGGGTGCAGCAAAGCTAGATCTGTTTGCAGTGAGACAGATGGTGAAGAAGAAACAACAGATGAAAAGAAGATTCCAACTAACTTTTCCTGTACTTTGAGAAAACATATGAAAAGGTTACAAGAAAGCTGATTTGAGTAGTTTGGTGATGGCTTGAAGTCCCACAAACATTGGTCAATGAGTGCAGGCTGTGAATGAGGACCCAGTGAGACAGGTATCAAGTGTTTAGACTCCTAGAGGGGTATCCAGAGGGAGTGAGCATGCATCAGGGCTCTGCTTGGAGCCCACTGTTGTTCATACTAGCATAACTCTCAACCTCTTAAAGCAAGAAATCTGGACAAAGTCACAAATAATGGGGGGGGGTGGCTAAGGCCCAAAAATAGGGGCACTTTTTAAATATTGATGTAACAAACTTAAAAAGTTGATAGACTAACAGGTTTTGCATTAGTACAAGTTTTCTGAAGGATATGAAGTCTGAAAATCAAATGCCTGCCATTATTTTCTGACTTCAGTTTTCAATTATTTGCCAGAAAACTACAATTTTTATAAGAAATAGACCAAAAATATGAGTAAAAAATCTGGAGATTCTATGAAAATCTGGACAGATGAGAGATATGCATACTAGCAATGGAATGCATTAGCAAACGGGATGGAGGAGCAAATCAGTAAAGCTGTTGTATGCAAATAATTTGCCATTACAAGCAAACTCTGAACAGGGACTTTAGCAAATGATGGAGGAATGGCATGCAAAACTGAAGGCACATAGGATAAAAGAGAGTAGAGCCAAGACAGCTGCCATGACAGCACATGGTGGAAATCAGAATAAGCTGGAAACTGAGAAAGGGGGGGGGGGGATGTTTGAAAACATTAACAGCTCTAAGTACCTGGTAGGGGTAGTTGAGTATGGACGAAGTCTGAATGAGGCGGTAAAAGGTAATATCTGACAAGCTGCAGCCAACTACCAAATAAGCTAATAAATATGGTGTACAAAACAGTGGTGCAAACATAACTTGTGTGTATAGCAAAGAAACCTGAGCATAGAAGGTTGAGCAGTTAAGGAAGCTAACAGCAATGGAGAAAAAGTGCCTGGGATGGTTGATAAGATGGACACTGTGGGGCAGACAAAGAAATGGTGGCATCATAGAAGCCAAAGTACCTGCATTTGCAGAGAAGGTCAAAGAGTACAGATTAGTAGTTTATGTACTCGTGCAAAAAAAAAAAAAAAAGAGACAAAAGAGGATGTCAAGCAAAGAGATACATGGATTGGGTGAGAAAAGATTTGCAACAGTTAGGTACACCTCCTTGTAGGAAAGTAGCACTGAGATGTGAAAGGTGGCCACAGTTCAAATACTCTGACTCCACGTAAGAAAATGTTGCAAAGTGGCTTTGATAATGACTTATTAAATTATCACCTATAAGAGGTCCTTTATTAAAGCTGGTTTGGATGTCAACAGTGAGGATAGATAATGCAGTTAAGATGCTGAAATCAGTTAAAATGTCAAGTTCCTCAGATGATAACAGATTTTACTTGTAATTAATTGATGATAGACTAGTTTTTGTAGAATTTTCATAAGCATTGCAAGTACATTTATGGGTCAAAAGTCTTATGCTGATGAGGTCCATGGACCTTCAGCATTAGGAAAATGGATGCTTGTCACCAAACATCAGACATAACATTGTTTTGAAGGCAAAATTATAGATCTGGAGTGACAGATGCATAAGGTTCTCTCTCTCTCTACACACAGGCAAGGGATACAGAAAAAAAAAAGCATCAGGGCCTCAGTGGTCATTACTGGTGACAAAATATAACTGCTTCCTGCCATTGGCTCACTTCACTGAGGAGAAATTGAAGGGTCTAAAGATAGAGTTTGTCAGGATGGATACAACATGAGGCAAGGACTGGGGTAAATTGGAAAATTAATTTAGAATGGGAATGGGGGGATAGGGTAGCTTTGTAAGTAATGAGCATGTATAAATCCACAGTACGAGGGTTTTTTTCTCATTTGAAACAATATGAGGTTTTGAGAATCTAATACATGATTTACAATAGAAAAACACTCTGGTTTTAAAATCTAATGAATGCCTTTCCTCCATACATTACACAGCTTTACAGCATTCAAAATAAAAACTTCCCTGCAAATGATTTTTAGAAGGGAACATTAGTAATTGTAGACTGGGATGCTTGGTGCTATTCTGTGATTCAGTACTCTCTGCTCAATGTTGCTAACTTGCCCTATAATGCAGTTCAGAGAAATATATAATTAGCATGTCTGAGTTCCATTAAGCCCCTGCAGTGAAAATCTATGAATCTCCTACCATGCAGTTTGAACTACTTTGGATAGTTAATCCAATGATCAGATTATAGCTGTATTGCATTGAGCTGTTATGAATACCGGAGTTTTGATCATTATTGGATGACCGATCCCTTCCATAAGTTATAATGCTTGAATGGAGGAGTTGGCACTGCCTCACTTATAATGGAAGGCAGTTAGTTTATAAACCATAATGGGTATTAAGATGCAAGTGGAAAATTCAGAGCAGCAATAGCCATCCACAACACATTCCCAGTGCTGAAAATGAAAGTTGATTTAATCAACAGCTATTAAATGATTCAAGGGATAACTGCAATTATGTCACAACATATATTTAGTAAACTATTCAAATAACCAGCCTCATGGAATGATGAAATGCATACTAAAATGGAAGTATACACTGTGAGTAACCAATCAGTTAGCAAATTTACAGGTCAATGAGTCAATAATTTAAAAGCTATAGTGGGGATTTATCCTGGCTTGGTGCCACATGAAATTGATTACTGCAGCTCAGGAAACTGTGGTTCATTTACCACCCCCAGTTTTGGAATAGCCAGGGAGGGAGTTAGTGGATTGAAGGGTTATAACCCTCTCATCTTTTTTGGGGGGAAAGGGTGGGGTTTGTATGCATGCTGGTAGCACCAGTTTCTGCTAATTTACTGATGGAGATCAGGAATTCACCACTTATGATTTGGGATAGCAAGAATGCTTGGAGGTAGAGTGCCCCTTGTGACAGATAAGAAATGTGAAGGTGGTAGGTGCCTGCATTTTGCTTTATTTTCTTTTTTACTGCTTTAACTAAAAGATACTAACAAGAAGTTTGGGAGTGTGGGCGTGCCAATATCTGGTGGTTAGTGGCCAAAAGCAACAAGTCCTGTCATTTCACAAAGCATTTAAAACAGCTTGCTTGGTGAGAGGCTTCTCTCTCTCACTGTCTCCCTCTCACCACTGAGTTTTGAAGTGTGAAGGTATCGGTGGTGGCATTTTGCTTTAATGCACTTTTATTTTACCTTTTATTTTCTTCTGAAATAAAATAAGCTGACAAGAAGATTGAGGGTGTATGTTTTGAATTACTAGCCACCAGGAATCAGTACAAAGTTGAATCTCTCCCTTCCCCACAGGATGTTATACAGCTTATTTAGTGAGAGACTTTTCTATTTTTTGTTTTTCACTACTTCGCTGTGTACACTGATTCCTTGAGGGTAGTAGGTAGAAGCAAAGCTCAAACCTGCCATCCCCCAAAGGATATAAAGCAAATTGCTGAATAAGAGTCTTCTTATCTGTTTTATTTGCTGAGACTGAGGTAAAAGTATGATGGTTGTAGGTGCTGGCCTTTTCCTTTACTTTCATTTTGCTTTACTTTTTTTTTCTTTTTGCATAAAACAAGTTGACAAGAAGCTTGGGGGTATATACCTGTACTTGTAGGCTACTGGCTAGAAGCAAAACTCAATCTCACCTATCCCAAAATAATTTAAAACAGCTTGCTTAGTGAGAGCCATTTATTCTGTTTGTTTGTTTTGTTTGCTGGCACTAAGGTAAGAGGTGTGCTGGTAGTAGGTGCTACCATTTTGATTTATTTTATTTTGTTTTGTTTGTTTGTTTATTTATTTTAAGAAGCTGATAATAAGTTTGGGGGAGAGTACTTGAACCTGTTGGTTAGTGTTGGTTTTAACTGTGGAAATAAAAATAAACTAGCATTTTAAAATGGATAATTTTTCTGTGACTCAAAACTAGTGAAGAAATCCACTAGGAGTAGGTCCCTAACAAGCCTAAGGCATGTTTTTTTTTTTAATCCTATGCTTTCCATTTATTTTAATAAAAATTGTAGTGGTTCATTATCCTAATTCCAAAGTACTGGAGTAGTTACATCTTTGATTGGCTAACTGTTTTTTTTTTTTTTTGTTAAGTAATTTTCTACTTTCTCTTTAATTAGCTTGTATTATTAGTTGAGCATTCATGCAGTGTAATAAGACTCTGTTCCAGGGAACTGAATTAGGATTAAAATGGATTCCGTTAATTTATATGCAGTTAATGACCTACTAGCTCAAGGATATTGAAGAACATGTGTTACATGCAGTAATTATTTTAAGTACGCAAACAATGAAAATGTAGATTATATATATTTTTGCAGTCTGAGTGGAGGGCAGTGAACGTGAAGTTAAATATTACTTTTAGAGATAGTACTCATCAGTATAAAACAACAGTAATCCCCATTAAAGAATGCATCACCAATTTAAAGTGCAATGGAAATTTCTGAAAATTCATTGAACACTGGAGGGGATTGGGATGATACTGATAACATTAACATTAGCTTGATAGAATAACCAAAGAAAACAGTAAGTATTAAAATATAAATGGATACCTACTAAGAAGTTAAAGAAAAAAATAGAAAATTGTGTCTGTACTGGACCCAAAAGCTTAAATCTCCTTTGGAATCACAAGGGATGAAAAGAGAGAGAAACAATCTAATAAAAACAAGGAAAAGGTTAAGTGATATCATCAGGGAATGATATGAAATCAATACAGAGAATAACACACTGGAGAATGTCTCAGAGGACAGAGTCCACCATGAGCACATTTTAAGTAAATTTACAAATGAGCTTATCATGGAAAATGTGTATGACAATAAACTAGAAACAGAAGGCAATGTTCAAACATGCACTGGTAGACATAACACAACTAGATTATGTGTGTAGCATCAAGAACATTGATGATGGAGTGAAAATTGAAATAAATGCTATGTTAGATGCAGAGACAGAATCCTGTAACAAGAGAAATATAAAAGGCAAAAAGGTGAGAGGAGAGCTAGTTAAATACAAAGATAATGAAAGGAAAAACATTATTAAACAATGAAGTAGACAAAACCATTGAAAAGTTAAATGAGGAAGTAATGTTGGAATGGGCCTCAATAATGATATGACTGAAGGTATCAGGGTAAGAAAAAATGGTTATTCATTAGGGATTCCCATATAAAACATCAAGCCAGATCCTTATCTGTAAATAAGAGCAAAATTACAGTGGCATGTCTACCTGTGCATACCACTTGGGCATACAAAGGAGGCTGTTATAAAAATTCATGAAAAAAGGTAAAAACTAGCATTTTGTGAAATTCCACCTTCAATATTCTTTCAAATTATGTATTAATTAAGGCAAAATTGTTTAATTTTGAGCATCACAGATAAGGCTAATTAAAAGGATTTAGAGTTCACTAAAAAACTCCACTGCCAATCATGAGCGGACAAGTGATCCGCTGTGGCGACCTATAACGGGAAAAGCCAAAAGAAGAAGTAGAAGAAGAAGAAGAAGAGTTCACACAAAATGGGAAGAAACAATTAATGATTATGAAATATTTTCACATTATCTATTGTACTTCAATAATAATGGAAGCCTGTGCATTACAAACATGCTTAGGCATATTCTGAGAATTTTTTTAGGACACCAGGAAGATACCAGAGAAATTAATATAGACAGGATAGAAATGTAGGCTGTATAAAATGTCTATATGCAAATCTAAAATGTTTAGTTAACCTAAATGAAGAGTTGGAATTATGTATGCAGAATGATAAATTATGGATTGTGGTATTAACAAAATGTTGGAATGCCAAAAACATCTCTGTCTACTAGGCTATAGAAAATATAGTCTAGTCAGACCACAAAAAAGGGGGTGTAGTATTGTTTGTTCATAGTTCCATGGTTTGTTTTGAAGGGGCATCTAACCTGATGATGAAATTCTAAGTGTTATAATTCCATGGGGTGAATGTTGACTATTGGTAGATTATAGAAGGCTGAACATGAATAATTCACAACAGTCATTCATAAACTCAAAGACGAGTCTAGACAATCTTACAGTGATAAAACTTGGTGGTTTTAATTATGCTGATATTGACTAGATAGGGAGTCATACTAGATCATATATGCAACCTCACTTCTTTGCTATACTAAATGAAATAAGTATAATTTTGGTCAAAAAATAATAGCCCTAAAAGAGCAACCCATATTTTGGAAGTGGTAATAGAAAATAGGGAAGGACTAATGAAAACCCTAAATAGCAACTTGATGGGAACTTCCAGTAAAGAGACCATTCTTTTTGATCTATTATCGAAACATGAAGGGAGCAATGAGTATAATATAAGATACAACTTGAATTTACTCAACGTAAATAAGCTTACAAAAGATGTTAACAGGGTTGGCCTGAATGTTTATCAGGGAGACACTGGGGAAAGTGAATGGGTAAAATTCAAAAATTGCATTATGCACCTAGTTAACATATTGACTTGGCAAAAGAAAGTAGGAAACAAAAACCTTAGTGGTCTAATCTATATATATATATATATATATATATATATATATATATATATATATATATATATATCTTATACAATAATTAAGACAAACCATAAGAAGAGGTGTCTGAATGGCATTACAAAAAAGGTACAACCAGTTTTGAAATTTAAAAATAGAAAACCTGAATCCATGTGAGTGATTTCTAGCATATTTAAGCATAGATTAGATAAGTATATATGATTCTACCACATTAGGCACATTTAAGTATATATGAGGTCAGTACATAGGACATAACAAGTATCAGGCTGGTATGGCTGAAGTTTGCATTTTTGATGGTTTACCTGACTGTTTTGCAGCAGAGATACAAAACTAAGTAAGTGAGGGGACAGCTTCTGCAATCATTCTATTGCATACCTTTCCCCCTACACTTAAACATGTGCATGCAGTTAGGAACAGGGGAAACCAAACAGTAAACATTGAACACCCCCTGATGTCTAACTGAATGATGGCCCCTCTTTGTTGATCCTCATCCTGGTGATGAAGAGCAAACAGTCTGAGTGACCATTGGATAGTCTGAACCTATGAACCTATGATCAACAGCAAGAACAAATTGTCAGGAAAAAAATGTACCAGACATTTTACAGAATCAAACTAATTTATAGCTGCAGTCTGGTGGGAGAAAATCCTAAGCACTATGCATCTTAGTTATATTTTAAGGTCCACCCTTTTCTTTCTGTATCATTAAATGCTAAAATATCACTAATTCAATGTGCAAAGTTAAGTTTATGAAAGTGATGGGAAAACAGTCATAAAGCTTTAACCTGCAGGTAACTTAGATTAAGTAATGACTCTATCTTAGAGTTTATTTGACTAAAGAATACTTTTATTACAGGTTGCCTCCATCTCTTCAGTATTTCTAAGAAAAAAAATGTCCAAGAAATTGAAGGCATTTCTGAAAATATTAGCAATCACTATCTCCACTGTAGAGGGACAGAGAACTTCTTTCCAAATACATCAATCCATCTGGAGATAATTCATGGTGGATCAGATTCTTTTTTTCCGTATTCACACAGAACATAGCTTTATCAGCCCCTTCTGAAGCTCATCTTAAGACCAGCTAGTGGAGTAGTTTTTCAAACATTTCTATTCAAAATTCAATTTCAGCACTTTTGTTTCTTTTCACAATCTCTGAGCATGGTTCCAAGGAAGGATGATCTTTTCCTGTTTTCAACCTTGTTTAGTGAGTTGAGAGATTCCTCCAATGAGTCCAAGCACAGTTCATTGGTGGTAAATAATATGCAATAATATGCAATAATTGCTAGTTAACATTCAGACTGGACATTGTAATCAACAAGCAAATGATAGTAAATTGAACATTATCCTGTCCAGCTGGGAAATCCCTATGGAAAACAAATTGCCAAAAATAAGGCTCAGTGTTGCTCCAACTAACATGAGTATAGAATATTGAACTTCCTAAGGACAGAATTAATTAAAGATGATAGAGCCCATTCCAATGTGAGAGTTGTTTTCCCCTAGAGTCAGGGAAAAAACAAAACAAGTCATTTGTCGACAGACTGATTTTCTGGTATAAATTAATGCAAAAGCTATTACGTAAATAGTGTCCAGTTTGAACACAGTGTGACACAAGAGCTGGGATAAGTGCAATGTAAGTCAATAACACTGATGGCAGCAGGTTTGCAAAAAAGATGTGATTAGCAAATAAGACAGCTGTAGAGCAGAATATTAATAATAAAAAACAAGTACTGTAGGAGATATGCACAGGCTGATACTGCAAAATTAGAAAGTCTAGAAACATAACCCAATGCTGCCATGACTAACTCACATACAGGATATAAGAAGTTAAGACACGAAGCGAAAGCAAACATGCATGACAGAGCTGGTTCTAGTGAGGAGCTAACTATGCAGTCATTGGAAATAAAACAGCAGCAGTTTCCAATTCACAGGCTGCATAGAAAGATGCAACAACAAAAGATTCACCTACAAAAGAGCAAACAAACACTCTAATATTCTATAAATCTCTAAAAGAAGACAATCCCCCGGATTCACTAATTCTCTGTGTAAGACTTAATAAGTCTTACTCGGAGGCTGCAGTTGAACGGTTTGACGTCAGCATGCCATGAATATTCATGAGGGCATGCTGACTCAACCGTAACTCTTACAAGGACTGAGTAGGAAAGCAGGGGGCATGTCCGACTGCCGAGCAGTCTAAATGTGCACTCCCCTGCAAGGTTTTAAAAAGCATAAAGTCAACACACAAGAGCGAGTTCGCTCAAATGTACTTGCACCCAACACCACACTCCCTGACACTGTAAACCCCCATCACACTTATATAAAGTAAATAATTATATATATTTTTTAAATCCACGATATAGCTGCCCGTATTTGCGCATGTGTGCGTGGGTGTGCCCATTGCTTAGCTAGAGTTAGCAATTCTGACATGGAAGAGCATAAGAAAGAATGTTTATGCAAATCACACCAAATTGCAATAGCGTAATGGTAGAGCGTATGCACAACGAAAAGGCACTCACGGTTCAAGTCCCACCACCCCCCCTTCTTATTTATGTTTTAAATCAGTATTTGAAATAATACCAGACATATATGATTAAAATGTTATTAAAATCAGTGACATGGCCAATGTATCAGTGAACAAACTAAATATTTTTAAAGGACCCAGATATATAATAGCCTGCTGTTAAGCAATGCTTTACACAGCTAAACACAGGTGCCCATAGCCTAATAGCGCTTTACCCAGCTAAACAGAGTTGCCCATAGTTTAGTAGCACTTTACCCAGCTAAACAGAGTTGCCCATAGTTTAATAGTGCTTTACCCAGCACAATAGAGTTGCCCAAAGTTTAAAAGTGCTTTACCCAGCGCAATGTGTTTGCGTGGACGTGTGCGCCGTGCCAACCAGGGCACCATAGGGCACCATGCAGCAACGTAGAGCTAATTGCTTAAATGCAGCCACACCCCCTAGCCTGTCTAGACAGTATTAAAATAAAAGAATGACAAGGTTCGAACCCAGGACCCTGTGAATCACAATCAAAACACAGAACCACTAAGCCATGACAACATAGGGAAAGCAGCCACTATTAACATTCATAAACTTACGAATGGTAGTTTAACTATTACTAAGCAGGTCTACAGTCAGCCGAGAATTTTACAAAATGGCCAATCACAAAAAAGTGCGGGAAATGTGGCATATTCAAGCCCCATAGGCAGGAATACTTGCCATAACTGATTGTAGCTCACATTTGCAGTCAGAATGGCAGGTACAGGAGAGGGTTCACGCTTATGAGCACAACGTTGGGGCATCGAGGAGTCCAAATACATGGTTTGGCTCCTTGTCCACCGTCATGAGTCAAGACTCCTGCAGGGTCAGTTCCAAGGGACGGAGTACAAGGCAGAGGCTTGGAATCGGTTAGCTCGTGACCTCACAAGTGCCACAGGCGTTCCTCGGACTGGTGAACAAGTCCATCACCACCATGCAGACCTGAAGAGACAAAAGCAGGACTGCCTGAACCAGTGGATACAGGAGGCCCATGGAATGCAGAATGCCCCACAACTGAGTATGTAGCCATGGAATGCAGTATGTAAGAAGTGATAATGGAGTATGCATAACGGATAGGTATGTCTCAATATCCCTTCATTTACTTTACAGCTGCAGGTAACCATGCTACAAATCAGCAAGCCTATGCTGATAGGCTGCTAAGGCTGCACCACCAAGCAGGTTAGTGATTATTCTGCATGTATTGTTATATAAAATATGGGAGAGAGCATGAAAGAAAGTGTTGTAGTCCAATAATACAGCCATAGAATTGCCTGAATAAGTCCTCTGCATGTACTGTCAGATAAAAATGTCAGAGAGGCAGAAAAAGAGTGTAGTAACCCATTAAGAAAGGTAACATATGTCTGGAATAATATCTTTGCAGGCACTGCCATATAACATAAGTGAATGAGCCTGAAAAAAAGATTGTTCTAACCTATTAATAAAGGTATAATATGTCTTGAACATGTCTGCCATAAACAGAGTTAAAACAAATAAAGGAGTGAGCCTGTGGAAAAGTGTGCAATGTCATTAATAAAGGTCTAAAACCCAGAGTGTGTCTGTGTCACAGAGTCTGAAATGTTGTTGTACCCTTGCATTATACAAACAGTACTGTTTGAAAATGTCCTGGCAACCCAGAGTTATGCAGTCCCATATAAAGTGGGTGATGGAAGTGCTAGTAGCTGTAAAACATATATACAGTCCAGAATAGTCAGTTACTGGCTGGCATAAATAAGTAAACCTGGCACACATGTAGCATGTAATTATTCACCAGAAATGTGAGTGTGTGTCAAGAAATGTAGGGTTCTGTACAAATCAAAGTGAAAATGTCATGTGAAAACATCCCAGATATAGAGATAAAGAAATATAAATGTAAACAAGAAATATGTAGCAGTAACATCTGCATCCTGGACAGTTAGTATGTCAGATATAGGTCAGGCATATATTGAACTAGCCAAACCCATGACACAACCTAATGTATGGTGGCAAGTGTAATAATACAGGTAGGGGATATAAACTTGCAGTCACTGGGAGTGTAGTGTAGACTAAAAGGTCATTATAAGATGTTAACCGAGGTTTTTTCTACACCCTACTATATGTGCATAAACCATGCAATTCCACATCTCAGTGGGTATGTGTAACCTTAAGTATTTGTTGGGACATATGTCCTATTGTTTTATAAATATTTGCATTGATGTTGATGCATGTGCCCTGTTCAAACACCACGTTCATGGTGGCCTGTTGCTACCAAACATCCCTACATGCTGTTGGAATATCCACTGTCGTTCAATATATGCATGTGTTATGCTTGCTGTTCAACTGTTGGAACCTTGGTGTGTTGGGTTAACGGGAATATTACTGCATGCTGTTACAACTAATCTGGAATGCTGTTGTTTATGTTGTAATTAAACACACCTAATCACAGAACGTATGGGAAGGCCAGTCCCAGCGGACCCACCTGTCCCTCCTCAGTTGGCGAGTGCACCTGGCACAAGCAGCTCTGGTGCCCAGCCCAGGCTCCCCTCCTCTGTTGGTCCTGTGCCACCTTTGGGTGGAAGCACTGCAGGGGATAGGGCTCATCCCCCCTGGGCAAGCATGGGCGGAGGAGGGCCACCTGTCACCCTTGCAATGGTCCGGGCTGTGGTGCATAGGGAGATTCAGCATTCAGTCGCTGATCCCCTACGCCAGCTCGAAGCGAGAGTGGAGTGTCTCTCGGGTGAGCCTGCCCATCCTACACAGCCCTCAGCACAGCCACCCTCGGGGCTGTGAAGGTGCAGTGGTGACTGCCCATGGGTGGGGATCTCAGTTCCACTGTTACCATCTGTCTGCTCATGGGCTTGCGATTTCCAAACACCCTTCCCCATCAATTGTGTTCACCTACCCCATGTGTCAAACTCTGCCCCTGTATGCATCTTGTTTGTCTTGTCTGTTTACCTCCCCAACCTACCTCCCCAAATATACCTAATTCCTCTATCTCACATTCCACTCTCACCTGAAAAAAAAAATAAAAAAAGGGCAATCTGTTCCCACAAACAAATTACACCCCATACATAGCTGCCCAATTCACACACATGTCCGCTGGACATGTAAACTGATAATTCTAATTGGGAGTACAACATATTTTGTTGTCCACACCCCTCTCTCAGAGGTGGAAGGTTTCAAATTTCACACCAAATTTCAAACATATGCACAGCTGTTGCTGGTAAAGAAATGGGCAGCTATGGACCTTCCCTACACCCATCCTGCACATCCTGAGCTGGTTTCCCTACTGTCTTTCCCTCTTTGTGCCCCTCTTTTCACCACTTTCCTATCTCCCCATTTTCTTTTCTTTAAAAGAAATTAGCACAGGGGTTAGCGGGAGTAAGCACTTTTAAGCAGTAGTTAGCAGGGGTGCGCAGGTGTGAGATCATGTGTGCTTAGCTAAGCTTTGCTAAGCTTTGTGCAAACCCGTGCAAACCCACTTACAACTAATTAAAAGTGCCTTAGTCACTCTGTGTGACAAGGCCCTTGTACTGCTCAGCAGCAAAATAAAAAAACTTGTCAGTCTCAAACCCAGGACCTTAGATTCACCAGTCTGCATGTAGTACCACTACACCACAGCAGCTACACAATAACTTGGTGCTGAAAGAAATATAACATGCATTACAATGAGTGAATGTAAAGGGAAAATAGGAAAGCCATAGGAATACATTGCAATAACTACTGTTGTATGCCAGTTAATTCCCTAATTCGAAAAGAAAGTACATACTCCCATGTATCCAGTGTTAGCATAGGAGGTGTGAGCAAACCTACACACTGAGAAGAGTGTACTGGAAGAAGCAACAGTCAGGTTTCAATACAACATGCATTTCACTGGCTACAACCCAGCTTCAGATATGAGACATATACAAATCTTCTGACTGAGACAACAGTGTCCACTGCAAACAAGCATGGTCCCCACCTTGCAAAACTGAAAGGGCTACGCCTACCTAACCTATCATTTTATAGCAGTGTCCTGAAATCACAGTGAGAACTGCAATTACCACACAGCAGGCTGCATGCAATTACTAAATGGTGGGCACCAATTGGTGCAGAGGCCATCACATGCACATGTTCAGATACCTAGAAAAGCAGCCTGTATCTGCTGTCCACACATGCAATAATATCATTGCAACAACTGGGAGAGAGAAAGAGAGCACGAGCGAGAGAGACAGACAGACACAAACAGGCAGAAGGAGACAGATGCTGAAAACAAACAGCAACACACAGAGGAAACAAAACCAAAAAAATAAATAAATAAATAAAAAATAAAAAAACAACACCTACAACAGACAGAGGTGAGGAATACAAAGGTAAAGTATGTAACAGATATGTATTTGGCGACATCCAAAAGATGTGTCTGAAGGGTACTCTACATACTGTGAATCATCCATATGTGGCAGCAGTCCGTATCTGTATGTACATGCACATTTGCATAAGGCAAGGGACATACTGCAACTGTTAGTGAAGGCTGGACATACGTATGTTGTTGAAGGCTGCTATGTGCACATATGTATGTAGGTTGTAGTATGTGACATTGCAGAAAGCAAGCAGTGCTGGTATATGTCATGTGGTGTTAAACGCTGTGGGACTGAGCTACAGGCAGTGAGGCCTGCAACAGCTATACGGCCTGAGGACAGCAGAATGCATTCTGCACAACATTGTGCAATAGTATTACATAACTGTATGTCTCACAACTGTTGCATAATTGACATCCCCACCATGAAAGGTGGGCAGTATATGTGCCTATATGTGCAGCTATATGTACAGCAATGGATGTTTACATGTATGTGTATATATACATGTATATATACATATATATGTGTGTATATATATATATATATATATATATATATATATATATATGGATATATTTAGATATATATGGATATACATGGATAAATATAGATATATATTGATATATATGGATATATATAGATACATATAGATATATATGGATATATGTAGATATATATATAGATATATATATATATAGATATATATATAGATATGTATGGATATGTATGGATATGTATAGATATGGATAGATATGGATAGATACGGATAGATATGGATAGATATGTATATATGTATGTATATGTGTGTAGATATATATATATATATATATATATATATATATATATATATATATATATATATATATATATATATGAGAGAGAGTGAGGGAGACACGGGGTCATATGTACTGCAACAGGTGCCTGTTGTCCAAGGCATGGACTGAACACCAGTATTGATACCGCAGTGCCATACCCCATTCCAAAACACCTTACGCAGTAACTGCCACATAGGTGGTAGCCTGCCTAACACTGATGGTGTCAGAAGAGTACACGGGAAACAGGTGGACAGTAGGCTCCCCTTTGATAATCACAGTGACAACAGTAGTAATGTAATCTGTCTACTTGGTACGTGCCATCACAAAATGTGTGTCATCTAGGGAAATATAGGTCGGTGTTCCCCTCTAATCATCACAATGTCCCATTTGGTATGTACCTCACATGACAACTACAGCATTTGGAAAGGCCACAGACATACCTAACAAAGAGTAATACTGCCCTCAAACACATGGCCTATGCAGACTGACTCACAAACCACAGCTAGAGTGCGTTGCATACCGCCCACCCAGAAGTTACCACTGCCAGACATACAGAGGTATGTCACACCCGTAGCAGTCGGCCAACCAACATGGCAACACCTCATAATCCCTCTGGGCTACCTGACATAGGGCCCTAATCCTTGTCACCTCACTAAACAGCACATGCTGGAGGTACAGGTTCCTATCCACAAATATGCCATACTCTGGACTAAACCACCCAGCATGAACAAACAAGGCTCCTCATTAGCAGATGTTATACATACCCCTGATGATTGTTTTGGAGATAGGTAATATGCCCTGGGAGTCACCTCTGTGTATCCGGTTGACAGGAGCAAGTGAAATCACATTACATGTGTGTCAAAGGCCAGAGAAGCATATGGCTAGGCTGCTCTAGGCCCTAGGGCCAATAGCGTATTACTTACCTATGACACAATGCACACACACATGTACTCAGTGCAATTCCTCCTATGTGAGGTGGAATGAGTGTGACAGTGACTGTGTGCAAGGTTTGTAAAGGTGTGATAGCTTAGTGTGAGGTTGTGTCTGTCATGGTAGTTTGTGTCCTAGGTGCGAGGCCGGAGAAAGATGTGTCAGTTATTGGGATGCAGACATAGTAGGATGGCATATGTTTTGATGTAGTTCCTTGTGTACGACTGTGGTGTCCCAATGTAGGCTGAAGCAATACATGTATGCTCAGTAAGTGGTACTGCTGGTGACTCCAGCTCACATATGAACTGTTGTACTACCTGAAGCTGTAGGCCTAAACAGCACAGTATGGTGTATGTTCACAGTCCCTGGTAACACTGTCTTGTGTGTTTCCTGTAGTCTGCACAGATTACATACCACAGGCATAGGTATCTGTAAGTAGGGGCACACAGTACTATAAGGTAAACAGGTAATGCTCATCTGTGTCGGCATACATCTGTGTGTTGTATGTATGTCTGATGTGTGTTTAATGATGCTTGTACCATGCCCGCAATGACATGTGTGTTATAGGGTATGTGTGTGTGTACCTAGCAACATGTATACTCTGTTACAGCAGTATGCCAGCTATATTAACAACCGTGCACATATGTTAGGTAGGAGTATGGCATCAAAGACTAGGGTGGTTTACCGGTAATACTGTAAATGTACATGACATTCATTGCATTGGATGACATATTTCTTCATGCATTAGCTTGACATATACTCCTGGGGCGAGGTTCTGCATTGCATCCCAAACAGTGTGCCGACTACTGGTGTATACTGGTGTGTGATATGGAGTGTTGCAGGCACTGTCAGCCAGTTGTGGGCTGAGCACTGATATGTGGTATTGAATGTGTGTATCCTCTGATAGACTGATAGATGCTATATATGGCAGTTAAGTGATATCTGTACTTCATAATGTTAAGTGTGCCACATGACATGCTCACACATATCATTTAATTGCCTTCCAGGGTTATGGCTCATCAACGTAACCCATCATAATCAACTGCGAAGGAGCAGGAAATTCTGAACAGCCTTGTGCAGCACTATAACCTGCTTTTTTCCGGGGCCAGCCAGCACCAGCATGACTGTACTGCACTGTGGCAAGACCTTGTTCACCGGGTAAATGACATAGGCATGCATAACCAGACATATGAGCAGGTACGCCATCACTGCAGTGATTTAATTAGACATGTCTGGTGGCATGCGTCTGATACCATAGGCAACAGCTTGCCACAGGTGGTGGGGCGGCCATACATCCCCCGTCACCAGAGTGAAGGAGCTGCTCCTAAGCGTGGTGGCTCATGGTGTACAGCAGCAACAGCATCACACATGTGTCATCATGGAGGCCGGAGCCACCCAGCAGGATGACATGGAGCATGCAGGTAATATGCCCTAGCTGTAGACTACCATTACCTGTATTGTTAGAATATGCATATGTGAGATGTGTACTGTGTGTTTAGCTGTTGTGCTGCCTAACGTGTGCAATACTGATAATTGGAATAGTATCCGTACACCTGTGACTGTTGACTGTTGTTCCACTGTTGTTTAGCACACTCACAGTAGCAATACCACAGTTGTGGCCACTGACAAACTCTGTCATATTCTTCTAGGTCCCTCTGGTGTGACAGCAGGGCAGAAAATACATGCTGGTGAGTGTGTTAACACTTTAATATTGGTAATGAAATGTGCATGTCATAGGTGAGGTGTAGGCCATGTACACGTAACACACCTACGCATAATGCATGCTGTGCATGTTTGCTATAAGACATCAATCATCTCAGTAAAGTCAGTAGCTGCCTCAATCACATGCAATGCACAGTGCAGCAAACACAATTGTGGTAACACTGTACTGCACATTGGATATGCATAGTTGCTACAGCTGTACACAACAGAACATGTTTCCCATACGCAGTACACGAAAACATGTTACATTTGGCATTACCACACACACCCGCTGTAAGGTCACACTTCAGTATCCCACATGTCATGCACACACACATGATGTGCCTCAGGGGTAGAGGCCTATCATGGGGCTGTGCAACACTCTGCAACACATAACACAGTCATGTTAGGCAATGCTCCCTATTGGGCACCTCACACACCCATGTACAAGGTGGCTGTGTAATTGTGAACGTAGCCACAGTACTGCAGTTCAGGTACAGCATGCTAGGCGGTGGTTTTGTACACATTAGTAGCTGTGAGTGACCACAAGATGCATGTTGATGATGGTACAGGGTACTACACCCCATCCAGTTACAGTGACCACAGTACTACTCATAGCAGTCATTGCTTTGCACCTCAGTGTTGTGTGTGTGCAAACATATGCACCTATACACAAGATGCATAGCATGTTGTCTGTGTGCTTACATATGCCAGTATACACAATATGCACAGCAGTCACCATCCACACAAAGTGTCACATATATGTACTGGAATGCTAGTGGGTGTATAGGTCACTTGACACACATTGGGTATGTGTGGTGTTTAATGTTGCAGTTGTGTAGCATGCTATGCCATGTCTGGCACCCACATATCTGCAATACGTCCCACACTCACCATAACCACTGTACACTGGCCATGTCGAGCATTGGGATTCCTTCACGTCAACATGCACCGCACATCCTGTGTGTGTACATAGCATGCATGTGCTACACTGGTGCCCACTATTATCTGGTATGGACACAGACACTGCACTCAGACATGGATATCTATGTGTCACACAGATAATACATGCAGCCATGGCATGTATACTTGTGAGTGATGGTGCACAGGGCATTGCAGAGCTGATAATACCTGCACAGCAATGTTGTGTCCATGTACACATTGTGTTTCAGGGTGTAGCCAATCACTGAACAACTACACAGTTGCATCAAATCCATGTATACTGCCATTTAATAGGGGCGTCTACACTTGCACTGCATGGTCTTGTGCAACACATATTCTGCATGCTGACACATGTGGTGACTGTCTACCTTGTGATACTGACACCCACCTTCACCCACTATAGAGTATGTGTTGGATTGCTGGCATGTGTATGTGCTGTAGTGAGGTGTGTATTAGTGTTCATGTGTGCATGTGTGCATGTGTGCATGTATCCATGTGTGCATGTGTGCATGTGTTCATGTGTGCATGTGTGCATGTGCAGACCGTAAAGTGTATTTCCTGTCTTCCTCTCACAGGTGCTGAGTTAGGGGTTGGTGAAAGTAGCAGGCAACCTGAAGCCACTGCCACGAATAGTGGTGATGATGACACATGTATTTTGGCACAGGAAGATTTGACAGGGTCTGTCATTGATCCACCAGTCGACAGTAGACAGCGTTCAACCCCATCTATGCACACACTCATACTCTCAATACATCCCTCACCACCAATGGCCATAGGCGAGGGACAGCATACAGTTGGCATTGACCAGGAGAGTGTGGTACCCATGGCACTTGCATCCCCTCACAGCAGCCATAGACATAGACCTGGAATGGTACCACATAGATGGAGGTCCAGGTGTTCTCGGGGGAGCACCACTGGTCGTATTGCCCCTGACAGGCGTGCCCTCACAGGTCTTACGATGACCAGTATGTTCCGGGCTGTAATGCAGGCTCAGGCACATATGGAATGGTACACCAGGCAGGGACTTAGGGAGCAGAGGGCATATTACACTGCTATCAATGACAGCATCCGTGACCTTGCCGGTGCCATCCGGACTTACACCGAGGTTGTTGATAGACGTTGGGGGGAGACATTAGATGCCCTCCATAACATGTCTTCCATGAGCCAGGACCATGCGGGATGGTTGCGACATTGACGTGGACGCATGCCGGCAACAGCAACAGATGGCAGTGGGAGAGTTCACAGCCACTCCCATAGTGGCAGTACCAGCCCCAGCAATGCTAGGGCTGGCCTGTCCATTGACCATCCCAGTAGACCACATGCACGTGGCTCTGGCCAGTCCCAGCAGGGACATGGGTCCAGTCGTCATACCTCTGCCTCTGATGGCAGTACCCAGTCAGGGTTGGTACCCGATACTGTCCATAGCACCCCTGCCAGGCACAGGTACTGTGTCCGTGGCCAGAGACAGTGATCTGTACAGCCTAGCTGGTACAGTCTGTGGCTGTCCCACAAACTACCGTATATGGCAGCCACATGGTGGAGCTGTGTGCATGCAGACACACACACATTAACCAAACAACTAGGGCTCACACATACACACACACACATTACATCAACATTGGTCCATGCTGTACTGTTGTCCCTCACACACACACACACACACACACACACACACACACACACACACACACACACACACACACACACACACACAGACATGTCGATTGGATGGGTCACTGTCAGGCTCTGGCAAACAACAAAATGCCCTGTGCATATGGTGATACCTGTGTCACCTCCTGTCATCTGCATCATTGACGGAAGGACAGGCTAACATGGTGCTGATGCACAGGGTGACACTATAGCAGTGTAGCAATAATAGCAAGTTGTCAACAAGGAAGTGTAACGACATCCTTGTAGATATATCTGAGCAGACATTATGCATCAAAGCTCTGATTGTCAATGTAGCATTGTTTACACCACTGTTAGATCTGAGTATGTATTGTCCATCCATGTGCCACTTGGCTGAAGTGTAATGTGTTGCCAGCATGTGTTAGTGAGTGGACAGTACGTGTGTGATGTGTGCAGTACAGATTAGCAAGTGTACATCTGTGAACATGGTGGGTGTGCACTGTCTGGATGTACGTGCATAGTGGACACATGGGACGTGTGGCATACCCTGTCGTACACATTGTTAACATCTCACAGTATCTTTCAATGGCCAGTATGCATTCTACTACAGTTATGTACTAACATGGGTAGACGCGTGTATGACATGGGTTGACACTATGCTGTGGGTGATACTGTTAATTTCTGTCAATGATTGGCGGTCTGGTAGTATACACAACCTCAACAGCATGACTATAAGCAATCATTGGATGATGTCCTGACAAATGACACACAGTAGTAGGGAACCCAGTAACATTTGGATCCTTCCGGTGCTACACTATAACACTAACCAGTGATAATGACCGCCACCCATTCCTGTGACCACACCTGTTTGGCATATAGCCCCCTTAGGTCCATGCAGACACACTAGGGATGTGTCCATCCAAATCTGGAAATGCATGGATTGGCCTACAATGCATTCCCTGGATGGGATGCATATCCTACACAAGGGCATCATACAGACAGATACCTGTTGTCTGATACATGCTGTATAGCAGTAAGCTGACTATGGCATATTCATCCTCATGTACAATACATACTATCCCATCAGTACCACACAGGTGGTAGCCCTCAACATGTATGTTGGGTACCAATGTGTACATACAGCCTCATGTTATGTCATTTGTCCCTTGGTATCCACATATCCATAAGTATTGTGGAGTCCCAAGGTGTAGCACATAAGACATTAGAGGCCTGAATGCATATCCACAAGGCAGTTGTACACCTATAAAGACTGTCCATTCTTGGCAGTCTTTGTTGTGTATGACCATGTCTGACATATACCCCAGGCATATACCCTCACTCACACTACTCTTAAGTAACTGTCATGGGTGTGTGTGCCACAGATGACCTTGGCCACAGAACACGACAGTGGGCAGCCTTGTCACATACATACATATGCGACCTACGATCTGAGAAGCAGCGGCACAACCTGTCAATAGAAACAAATGTATTCATGTAGTATGCCGGCTTCACACCTATTTACTGATTGAGGGGACACGCAGATACCTGATGTGTGCAATGCACTTACTTTTTTTATCATACTATGTCATACCATAGTAAAAGCAAAACCCACACAGCATTGACACACACACAGTCAGCATTTGCAGGATTCAAATCCCTACATAGCTATGTTATGATACTAGAAAATGATGCATTAACATGGCGCACTATCTGCTTTACTGGGTGGTTCTCCTTCTCTGGCTGTATTTGTAGGATGGTGACATCATCAGTCTTTCCAAAGAGGAATGTACCTCTTTTAGTGTGTTTTCCCAGTCTCCAAAAAGGGCACTCCTTTCAAAGACAATTGCACACATACACACACACACTGTTTGTAGGACTCAACCCTCTACCTAACTATGTTATGACACTAGAGAGAGACACATTAACACGGTGGCGTGCTATTTGCTTTAATCACTGGTTGCCCTTCTCCTGCTATATTTGTAGGATGGTGACATCATCAGACTTTCCAAAGAGGAATGTACCTCTTTTAGTGAGTTTTCCCAGTCTCCAAAAAAGAGAACACCTCTCAAAGGAAACTGCACACATACACACCACCCCCACACACACTCACTGTTCGCAGGATTAAAACCCCTACCTATGTTATGATACTAGAAAGAGACACATCAATACGGCGCCCTATTTGCTTTACTGGCTGGTTTTTCTTCTCCGGCGATATTTGTAGGATGGTGACATCATCAGTCTTTCCAAAGAGGAATGTACCTCTTTTAGTGTGTTTTCACAGTCTCCAAAAAAGGCACTCCTTTCAAAGACATTTGCACACATACACACACTCACTGTTTGCAGGAATCAAACCCCTACCTAACGATGCTATGATAGTACAAAGAAACACATTAACACAGAGTGCTATTTGCTTTACTGGCTGTTTTCCTTTCTCCTGCTGTATTTGTAGGATGATGACATCATCAGACTTTCCAAAGAGGAATGTACCTCTTTTAGTGAGTTTTCCCAGTCTCCAAAAAGGGGACACCTCTCAAAGGAAACTGCACACATACACACACACACCCACACACACACACTCACTGTTTGCAGGATTCAAACCCCTACCAAACAATGTTATGATACTAGAGAGAGACGCATTAACAAGGCACACTATTTGCTTTACTGGTTGGTTTTTCTTCTCCTGCTGTATTTGTAGGATGGTGACATCATCAGACTGGACATGGTGATGTGTGTACACTTTGTTTTATGTCATTCCAGGAATGGTCCATGTGGGTCAGCAGGTGTCAATACCTTGAACAAGACCTCAGAATCCTTACCTTGTGTGATCTATTTGTGGACACATTGACATTTTGTCATAGGTCAACACATATTTATGCACAGTTTGTTGATTTTGTGGATACTACATGTGTCTTGGATGTTGATAAAGGGCTATTCAAAGTCTATGTGACACGTGTAGATGTCTTCATTGATGTATGTCCTGGGTGGCTGCCTTGCAAACAGTCTAGCATGTTTGGGAACCATGATCCGCACATGAACATACCACAGTTGGTAGGGTTGTGTGTATGTCAGCTTCCAATAGCTCTGTTTATGACTGCAACCATGATAGACTCCATGACCTTGCAGATCAGACTTCATAGACGTACTGGACTTGACTTCCCATGGTTTGTTGTGCACCAACACTTGTGGGGAGTGCCATATGTAGCTGTGACACATTCAACGGTTCCACATCCTGTGTAGGGGGTGAGGCTCAGCTGACTGTTCAGGTGCATGATCTGTTTGTTCTGTAGTTTGTGCATGACATATATTGGGAATCAATGTATTCCACTTGCTGCCATGCTTTTGGCAGTGGGGGTTGCTGCTCATCCATTCTACATGTGATATCTCCTGGTATGATGATATGGACTATTGTCAGTGGGAGATGGGTATGTACATATGGGCCTGTCTGTCATGATGTCGACATTGTCACTCAGGTACAGTTGGCCCTGACTCAGGACATATATGGGTGTACATTGCTATTTATGACATAGCTGAAGGAGGTGTCATGATTCAGCCTGGACTCCTTCTCAGCTACACTTTACAAAACACCAACAAACATGAGCACTAATCCCTGTTATACTCTTTTACACGCTTAACACCCTACTGATCCTTTGTGATCAGGCTATAGAGTATGTCATGATAATATCCTGGCATGTCCAGGGGTTGGTTTCATGTGTACTCTTCAGTCCAGCTGGTGGATATTGTGATATTGACACAATGTCACATCTGCCTCATGTACACAGACAACCCTCTCCTCTTCCCAACAAACTCAGCTATATGTGTGAGATGCACCTATATAGACATACAGGGTGCTGAACTCTCTCGACCCATGACTGGCACAGTCTATCAGGTGATGAAGGTAACCACACATGCCACATATCAGTCTCACATATCCTCTAGCAACAGCACTCAAACCACATTATCACACATAGACATACTCGGATGCTGTAAATGTACTCTACCTAAGCAGCAGAGACCTCCAAAGCAGACACACACACACCTGCTACCCCACTACAATAAATACCCACATATCACATAGTTCACAATGTCAGTGTGCCACACAGTCACTGCTCTTCGGGCTAAACAACACACCTAATACACTTGTAATAGGCGACACGTATTGTCAGACACACTGACATACCACTCACCAGCCCTAATAAGGGAATAGTCACTTTGGGCTGTCTGTTGGGTGCCAGGATCTGCCGCATAACACAGGCAGTCAGGTCACTCCAAAGCAAGTACAGGACTGGCACCATCATTGTCCATGCTGGTGTGTAAAACCTCAGACGTTACCTGGACCACATGACATGATACATGGAGGAACACTCTGATCATGTAGCCCAGGCCAGTATGACCCTGACCTTGTCTAGCATCTTACACCCACCAATTATGATGTCACAGTATACGGACACACATATCACATTTAACAGTTGCCTAACAAATTTGTTTAATTCATAGGGATACAGTGTCTGTCAGCCTATGGTGACATGCTCAACATGCCACGTAGCTTCACTATGGACAGCTTGCACCTGTCACCCTTTGACTTTGGAATGCTGGCTAAGGCTCTTGCTACCACCATAGTGCCTTTTTTAAGCAGGGCTCAGAAGACAAACCCACCTCCATAGACATTACAGGTTAAATGAAACTAAGGGTAATGCTGCTCAACAACAGTTGTGTTAACCTCATATTGCAGCCACTCAGGACTCTTCTCAGTATGGAGGATAGCGATATCTGTGCACTGACAGATGCCTGGTTCAGGCTCGCTTATGCACACCAGCACTACCAGGTTATGTTTCATACCATGCTGTCTGACAACAAGACTTGGAACAGACAACACAACTAGGGGGAGTATCCATATACATCACAGATACATACACCTCTGGGTTAGTAGCAGTGCACAAAGCATCACAGACTATACATATACAACTTCCATTGTGCAATACTGCCTTTCAGTTTGTTGCCTGCTACAGAAAACACTCCCAAACTCAGGAACCACACTCGGCTTTCGTGGGAACTATGGAGAATATGAAGGTCTCCACAAACACCATTATATTGTGTGACTTCATATACACAAATATTGACTGGGGATACTACTCAAGCCCCGACACCCTCACCCAACAGTCGCTACAATTTGTAGACTCATATGCTATGGCACAACCAGTCAGCACAGCCACAAGGGGGAATACATATTGGACCTGATCATCACCAACATGGGGACTCTATGTTCCACACCAGCAATATACCCCTCATTGGTAAGGTCAGAACATACATGTATCTCACTGGACATACATATACCCTCCACACACCCATCCTGGGTAATCTTGGTGAACTTCTCATGAGCCAACGTCTCACTTCACCAAAGCAAGGTGGTATCCTTCAGAGACCCTGAGACAGTGGCAAATACGGCTCACACTGCTGCATCCTTTACATACACATTCTATGGACACCTAGTGGACTGCATGGATTGTGCTATCCCAAATAACAACAGGACTCACTACTCCAATGGCAGGGGACCTGTCTGGTAGACCCCAGCCATTAATAAGCTGTACAACATCAGGAGGAAGCTACTACATGATAGAGCACAATCCCAGACTGGGAAGGCATCTGTGATCTGTACTAGCAGACAGCTACAATCACTCATGAACTTTTCTAAGGGCCGCTTCTACCAGACAATTGCAATAGACACGTAGGACTATCACACGGCCTTCTTCAGTTATGTCAGGAACTTGGTTGGACACTCATTGATATGCTGTGAGTTACTGCATACTGACTAAACCTACCCTGAACCCACTGGCATTGCCAGCATCCTGGCAAACAGGTTCAGTGCAGATGTCTCCCACCCATCCCCCCTAAAGAGCAACTATCCATCCCAACAGAGTATAACCTCCCTGACATCACACAGTAACAGGTGAGTGCTGCCCTCCCCTAAGTGTACATCACATTATCAATGTGACCAGATGGTGTCCCAGCCTGCATCTTACACGAGCATCATGACAGATGCAACCCTCACATTACATCACTTTTCAATATCGGAGTTACCACAGGATATGTACCCAAGGAATGGTGTACAGTGACAGTGGTCCCACTCCACAGAGTTGGTGCCAAAACGGACCACAGACAATATTGCCCTATAAGCCTAAGTAGCCTGTTCTGCAAAGCTATGGAGCATATTGTCATGGGACTCATACACATAGACATCGGGAACCTACATCACTGTGTCCTACACATTTCATCGTTGTTGTGGGCAGATCTTGCCACTTGAACCTGTTTGTATTCTTTAAATGGCTAACAGTTCCATCGACATAGGGACGGCTGTCCACACAGCCTACCTGAGCCTTGCAAAACCCTTCAACACAATAACCAACTGGGCCATTATGCATAGGCTCACCAGCGTCGATATGGACACATATCTCACACGATGGATTGATACCTGGATCAGGAATAGCACCCACATGGTCAGAATTGCAGGTGCCATGTCTGACTATACACCAGTTACACGTGGTATCCCACACGGCTTGGTCCTGGGACCTCTCTTGTTTAGTATATATTTGTCTGACGTACAGGCTACCACAGGGGGAATATGGCTAAACATGTTTGCACTTGACCGCAAACTGGGTGCCATGATCAACTCTCCAGCTGCCACATGCATTCTCAAACAGGGTCTCACAGAGATGGATGACTGGTGCCTGCGCCATGGCCTGCAGCTAAATGCCATTAGTTGCATAGTCATCCCCTTTGGGAATAACAACATGCCCACACATTACCACATAGGTAGTACTCCATTACATACGGTAGGAGTTGTTAGGGGTTTGGGGACATGACTTGTTCGTACTGTCACCCTTGGCATTCACATTACCAAAGTGGTTGGGCACACCTTCTATGTGGACCACCTTATCCCATATGGTTTCACATCTAGATTGAGTGAGGTCATTGTGCCCCTATACTCATCACATCCATGCTTGGTTACAATGCCACATTTGGGGTGTACCTTACCCGACACCTGCAGCAACTGTTCTGGCCATGGTCACGGTAGTTCCTCACCAAGCAGATCTAGGGGCTCACACAGATGTCCTGCACAGTTCAGATGCAGTAACTCCAGCTCTACTCAGTCACTTATTACCTAGTCAGATATGATGTGTGCCTGTTGTTTACAGATATACACAACCCAGAATTACTGGACATGCTCCACCTCAGGATATCCGACTCCCTTGGAGCTACACACTCCAGGGATGTATACCTCAGCACAGATGTTAATAGGACATTGTGGAGGGACAGATTCTTATCCCAGAGGCTCCACTCACTCCAGAATGTAATCCCAGTTTCACATAGGCGAAGCCACCCACTAACCACCTACAGGAGACATCTCGACGGCTGAATAGGTGATCGTATGTTTACCCCTGGGATATCTTCTGTGTCCCTGCTAGACAGAGGCACACTAGTCTAAATGTACATGGGCTATCTTGTGTGACCTACTATTCACACACACAGTGTAGTAATCTGACAGGGTTGCGAATTCCAAACACACTCTGGCTAGGCTTGTACATGCCCTAGGGAAGATAGCATAGTATTGACCTCTGAACCTATGCTAATGTTCAAGATGCACAATGTTTATTGCTGATACTGTTTTCAGGTCTTTATCATCTTTGCTTTACCAGTTTCTATGAATGTCTTCGGTATCTGCAGAACATATTTGATTATGGCAGGGTTCCACTATACTATAGATGTGTCTGTTGTCATATAACTGTGTGCACAGGGCGGATTGCTGTATAGTGACAGGTTCCTGTGTTAACACATGCAACTGCCAGATATGCATGGCCCACTGCTGTACTCAGACATGGCCTAAGTGTGTGAGCATGCCCAGTTCTGCATTCCGTGTTTTGTTGCCTGACATTTGTCTCATTTATTCAAGTGTGTGAGCATACCCAGTGTGACCTTTCAGTATGTTGCTATCTGAGGTCCACTACATTTGTTGATGTGTGCGAACATGACCAATATTAACATTTATACTGTGTGTGTTGGAAGTCAGGTTCTGTTCTCCCAGGACTCACCTTTGTGTCATAACTTGACAAGGATTATGCTGTGCCTGCAGGGTTTCCATGAAATACTTTGCAGAGACTTATCAACATTCCTTCTTACAGGTTGACCACTGCAATACTGTCATGGTTTAGTGGTTCAGTACTTTGGCTATAATGCACAGTATCCTGGGTTCGAGGCCCATCACTGCTTTATATGCTCATACTGAGCAGACCAGACTGCTTAAGGGCCAGTTAAGCAAATATGAGCATGTTGGCTTTTGTTCAGCTATGCCCTACTTAGACCAGGCTTGTCCGATATTGCTCAATATTCACCAACATTGCTGGACGTTACCCAGTATTACTGAACATTGACCACAGTTGTGCTAGTTGGTGTGTGCGATTTTGTTTGCATATACTACATGGTGGTAAATGCTGTTTAGCACTGCTTTATATTGCTTAACACATGGCAATCATGCCTTAGGTGGTGCTGCAGGGCTGCCTATATCAGATGTACATACTACACTCCCTGTACATGTTTGAAAGCAGGTAGTGTCAACTTAGGCATCCCTTTTACTATATGTGCGAGTCAGAGAGAGGTATAATTTCCAGAGTTCCTACTGAGCCAGTGTATGTGCTATGCGTTGCCTCTTTGCCAAGGCCAAAGCATACTGGGTACACCTCCTTCTGCCTACTGGGGCAGACTCAGGTTGTTCCTCCTCTGAGTCACGCTCTGCCTGTGATGGCCTTGGCAATGGTGGGGGGCTTTTTGGCCCAGGCCTATGCTGGTCCTGCTGCAGCTGTTTTTGCAGGATCATATTATGTAGCATAGCACATACCATGACAATTTGGGTACATGTAGTTGTTGAGTACTGCAAGGCTCCACCAGATGTGTCCAGGCACCAGAACTGTGACTTGAGCAGTCCAAACACATGCTCTATTACATTATGTGTTTGGGCGTGTGCCTCATTATGGCGTTCCTGTTCTGATGTGTGTGTGTTTCTGATGGGTGTCATCAGCCACTGCTTCAGTGCATAGCCGGCATCCCCCACTAGGTGACCATGTGGGATGTCCCCATTGGCAAATGTCTGGTACAGCTGCGTCAGATTCTAGATATGGCAATCATGGTAGCTTCCAGGGCAGCCTGCACACACATTCAATATTACACACGACCTGGCAGTTGATAGAGGGGAGGCCCTTGCAGTTGAAGTAGACCCTATCCCGCTCGCCGGCTGGTGCTTTGATCCGTATGTGCGTACAGTCTATTGCATCCACTACCTCAGGGTATTCAGCTATTTGCTGGAAGAGATGCATATTGCTGGCCAATACTTTGTGGGAATTGGGGAAATATACATGATCACTGACATGTGCTGACATGGCATCCAGGAACTGGTGTAGTACCCTGGATGCTGATGCCTGTGATATCCCCATCATATCATCAGTTGGTTTCTGGAAGGTACCTGTTGCTAATATTCTTAGGCAAACACATACCTTGGTTTCCACTGGGATGGGTTCCCCTCTGTTGGTTCTGTGTGTGAGGCGTGGCCTGCACAGCTCAACAGTTTGCTGCAGGAGGTCTCTGTCCACTCTATAGCGCTCCACTATCTCCAGCTCATGTAGCCCCTGGTAGGTTACCCTGGGCCTGTACACTCTTCTCCGTCTCCTCACTGTGGGTTGTCCAGCAGCATTTCCATTGTCACCACCCTCAGCATGTTGCATATGTCGCCTTATAACAGCAATGGCAGTCCCTAACATTTCTTTGTCTCAGTAAAGCTTTTTCAGTTTTCACTTCTATTAGCTTACTGCAGTTTCTGTTGTGAGAAACATAATGGACTGTTGTTTGCAGAGTTTTAAATGCTAGGCTGGGCTGGGCTAGTGTACTGCCTGTGTAATTGCCTGATTCTGACTGTTTTCACCTGCTAGCTCTGCTAGTACTCCCTGGTAGCTTCCTACTATTTGTTGTGCTTCCTTTTTCCTTTCTGTTTCCTCAGGGGGGGGGCGCCACACACACAAGTGCAAACACGTGCACAGCAGCTAACATGCGCGCACACATGCTTACATGGACTAAAACTTGCTTATTTGGCTTAAAATGTGCGCAAACACGCTTACAACTCTTTAAACAGCTTTATACATGCTTACTCCGGCTTAAACTCGCACACTCACGCTTACATGTGTGCACTCTGTTTCACTCGGGTTTACACAGGCACACATGCACGCATACCCACTCAGCAAGAAACTTTGGTGTTATCCACAGCATACATCTTCCATTTCTTGCCTTTCCCTAGCCTACCTGTTGACACACCTCTTTCCATGATGTGTGAATGACAGCTGACACATGCCACTCTGCTCCAATGAGCTTCACTTCTTTCATACATACCCCCCTCGTGCTGTCACCTATCTTCTACTCTGTTACTCCCCATATCCTACTCCTACACTCCACTGGCTGTGCTCATTGCTATGTAAACGTGCGATTCACTATCCTAACGCTCATTTACATAGGATTGCCTACTAATGCTTGGTTACATGTCTTAGACTGAGCTTCCCCCCTTAGCAACCTCTATTCGGTGGCCATGTTGTCTTCAGTCTGCCATTCCCTTGCATTGTACATTAACAATTTCAATAAAATCCACATTTGTGGGTTTTAATTTTTAGTATTCTGGGTTTTAGAGTGCACCCCGTTTGCGCGGCGCTGCGCTATGCTTAAACATCGGAAATCAGCGAAAAAAAAATATTATTATTTTCATATTGCATCAGGAAACATTTCACATGGCTGTATATTTGGCCATTGGCATGCTTCCTGCACTGGATGCAACCTTTATTTGGAGCTGTCACGGCTCCGTTTTGCTATTTGCAGAACGGCACTCAGTTGTCAACTGAGTACATTTCTGCAAATAACACTGCCCTTACTCGGACAGGTTCGGGTTTCCTGAATCGCAAATCTACCTCATTTGCATGCCTTTCACCTGCAATTGAGGTAATTTACATATCCCAGCCCTGTCCATGTAAGAGCCATTTTAGGAGCTCTCTTACACACCCCTACAGGCTGTTCCCGGATCGCACGTTGGACATGATGGCTGCATGGAGTCTTACTCTACTCTAAGTCTCCATGCAAGCCTTCATGAATCCGGCCCAATATTAGACAAAGTAACATATAAATGAAGTAAAAGTGTGGTTAACTACATTTTCTGTACACTAAAGCAAAACAGACAAGCATACAGAAAAGCATGCAGAATTAGAAAATATATATACAGTATTATACAGTGGCTTGGTATGTGTAATGCACATTAGTCTTGTGATTAAAAAACATACCAGTTGAGGGTAAACCAAGTATTACCCACACCCTTCCATGGGTTATTGTACAACAGGTAATCTGTGGAAGCATATATTAAAAGATGCATATATGAATCACAAGGGGAAAATGTAATAGACAAATGTGAAGGAACTTCACACAGAAAGCAGTTAAATTATTTTAAAAAATCTATTTTTTCACAAATTTGTTTTGCATTGATTTAAGGGTGGCAGTGGATATGATAAGAGTATCTGCTTGTCCAGCCATAAAATAAATGAATAAAAAAAGTTTAGTGAACCATGTATTTGATTGATATTGCCATCAATTGGAAGGTATTATTTTAAGGCACTATATTTTCAACTACTAAAAGATATGAAATGTTTTAAGCACAGCATCCAGCCTCTGGAAATTAAATTACTTATCAAGGTCATAACTGCATAGCTGATTGAATATATATATAAAATACTCCTAACTAATAATTAATGGAAGGAAAGAAAACTTGTCTCCAATGACACTGTATCATTTTGGCTTCTAGAACAGAAACATGTTTTCAATTCACAAAGGCAAGCCAGTTGTCCAAACTATTTATTTTTATTTTACATTTGTTGACCGGGATAGCCCGACTGGATATATGTCCATTTTCAGTGGAGGCCCGGGGAGAAAATCTCCAAGATAATAATACACATTGAACATTTAGTAAATGCTAGTTTCAAGCAGATTACAGTCATAAGCAATACCAGCATTTAGCACATATAGTACTAACTTATTATAAAACACTTTGCAAAACATAACATTATTTTATATATACATAACATTACATTCAGGTTTAAGACACATTGAACAGCAGTTATACAATTGACCCTTCCTGAAATGGTGTGGTAAAAAACAGAAGTAGTTGAAAGTAAGGCAACTAAGTAATAGAGAGGTCACTAGTTGGGGTTAGTGCAAGGACATAACCAATGAGTTTTGAAGTATTCCTTGAATTTGTTTTTGAATCGAGTTAGTGAATGTTCTAGGGTCAAGTCAAGCTGGGAGTCTGTTCTATGTTTTTCCAACAGAATTGCAAACAGAGAGTCCCCACCTGAGTAGTTGGATTTGTATGTTTGAACTAGGAGCCTAGTGGATGATCACAGTGGCCGGGTGCTGGTGTAGGGGCTGATAATATTTTTTACTGCAGGTGTATTTTCCGGTTGGTAAAGGACGTTATGTGCTGCTATTAGCTGGTTGAACTGCAATAAGCTAGGCAGTTCAAGCCACCAAAGGCGATTTAGGTTGTGATAGTGGTGTGTCCGGTAGGATGTGCCAGTAACAAATCTGGCAATGTGGTTATAGCAGGATGATAGTTTAGTAAGATCTGTTTTGTTTAAGTTGGAGAATAGATGTGAGGCATAGAGAAGAGATGATAGTAGATAGGAATGGACAATTGCAGTTCGAGCAAGTGGGGTAAGGAAAGGTTTGATTCTGTAAAGAGAGCCAAGTTTTATATTAATGGTTTTGATAGTTTGATTGATATGCACATTAAACTTCAGGTTATTATCAACTATGACACCCAGTAGTTTAGTTCAGGCTTCTGGGGAAATTATAATGCCATTGTTAATGGTTATGTTGAAGGATGGCAGGGGGTTCCTGTGTGTGGGGGAGAAGAGGAGCAGCTTAGTTTTGTTGGGGTTTAGGATTAGATGTTGATTGGAGAGCCATTTTTCCACTGTAGTGAAGGTATTATGGGTTAATGTGAATATAGTAGCTGGTGAGATGTCAGAACAAATCAAGGTGGAGTCATCTGCATATTGAATGCAGGTAACATCTGAAATGACTGAATGAAGGTCATTGATAAAGATGGGGAAAAGAAGGGGTCCTAGTATCGAGCCCTGGGGGACTCCTAATGTGATGGGTAGGCAAGATGATAACCTGCCCTGCCATAGGACTGCCTGTTGTCTACCCTGCAGGTAGAAATGAAACCATTAGAGTGCATGGTTGTTTAAGGAGAAGGCCTTCAAGGTATTTATAAGCATTTTGTGATCAACCATGTCAAAAGCCTTGGATAGATCTAGAAAAAGTGCTGAGGATAGTTTATTATTGCAGTTGTGGCTAATGACACCAGAGAAAGAGAGGAGGGCAGATGTAATACTGTGGTATGACTTAAAGTCAAGCTGAAAGTTGGACAACAGCTTGTTTTGTGTGAGGTAGTGCATGAGCTGTATGTGTACACCCTTCTCCATAATTTTAGCTAGAGGTGACAGAATAGCTATGGGTCTAAAGTATGACAGTTCAGTGGAATTGCCTCCTTTATGTAGAGGTATAACATGGGAGATTTTCCGTATAGTGGGTGCAGTAGCTTCAGATATAGCTCTGTTGATCAAGATTGAGATGAGGTATGCTATGGTGTCGGCAGCCTTTTGCAGATAGTCTGTTGGGAGGAGGTCGGCAGCCAGTGTGGTGGGTTTTAGTTTCTCAAATAGGGCATGAATAAGTTGAGTAGGAACAGGTTGGAAGGTGAAGTATGTTTGGGTACTGGGTGTAGCTACATTAGAATTACAGCCATTGGGAGAGAGTTGGCTGGCTAGAGACTGGATAGTCTCTGTGAAGAAGCTGTTGAAGTTATTAGCAATGTCTACTGGGGATTTATGTTGGGAAGTTGAGGGGGGTGGAGTCACGGTTTGGACTGGGTGGAGTAGTTTGTTTATTCCTGCCCAGAACTTTTGAGGTTTGTTTTGGTGTTTTTGTAGTAGATGATAGTAGTAGTTCTTTTTGTCTAAGGTTATGGATTTTTTGGCATCATTCCTTAGCTGTCTGACTCTTAGTTGATCATGAGGGGCTTTTGTTTTTTTTGGTAGGTGGCTCATGCTTTGTTTCTGAGTGAAATTTTGGTTTTAGCATCTTTAGAAAGCCATGATGCAATATTAACTTTAGTTGTAATAGAGTGGCTGGGTGCGTGGGAGTTATTACTGCTCAATATCTGAGTTGCTTGGCTTCTGCTACATACCTACAATCAACTGTATTACTAGCTGAGTTAAGTACAAACTTGCAGTGTTAAAGATTGTACTGCATTTTATTTTTCTGTCTATTTAATTGTTTAATTGAATATTGTGGTCTGTGTCTCTGCCATTATTTATTTTTCTATTTAATTGTTTCATTGAATACTGTGGTCTCTCTGTCTCTGCAGTAAGTGGAACTATTGTGCTTCACTTCATTGATATTCAGCATTAAACTCCTAGCCTAGAGAGTTTTTCTGTATTTATAAAGTGTTAGTCACATATCTTTGAATATATTACTGCTCAATATCTGAGTTGTTTGGCTTCTGCTACATACCTACAATCAACTGCATTACTAGCTGAGTTAAGTATAAACTTGCAGTGTTAAAGATTGTACTGCATTTTTATTTTTCTGTCTAATTGTTTCATTGAATATTGTGGTTTGTGTCTTTCTGCGATTATTTATTTTTCTGTTTAATTGTTTCATAGAATACTGTGGTCTCTCTCTGTCTCTGCAGTAAGTGGGGGCTATTGTGTTTCACGTCATTGATATTCAGTGTTAAACTCCTAGCCTAAAGGGTTTCTCTGTATTTATAGGTGTTAGTCACATATCTTTGAATTTACTATTGCTCAATATCTGAGTTGTTTGGCTTCTGCTACATACCTACAATCAACTGTATTACTAGCTGAGTTAAGTACAAACTTGCAGTGTTAAAGATTGTACTGCATTTTATTTTTCTGTCTATTTAATTGTTTCATTGAATATTGTGGTCTGTGTCTCACTGTAGTTATTTATTTTTCTATTTAATTGTTTCATAGAATACCGTGGTCTCTCTCTGTCTCTGCAGTTATCCCCCCCCATTTCTGTTCTGGTATTAATCTTGGTGGCTTTGGAATTGCCCACCCCTCCTGTAATTTTGTGTTTGAACACTCCTCCTGGGTCTATCTCATTTGCTCACTCAACCGAGTACAGTGAGATCATATTTTGACTACCAACACTCCTACCAGTCCCATCTGTTCAGCTCTATCCCAGCTCTTTTCCACTCTAGTGTCACTAGCTCATTCTACCTAATACAGAGAGAACATTTGTGAAGGGCAAGCCATTTAGGTGCTTAATTTTGAATTATCTTCTGTTTCTCCTTTCTCCCTTTCCACTTTCCAAAAAAAATTGTCTAAGCTTGTTTCCTGCCTTTCCTGTAAATAGTCTAGACCAGATACAGATTTGCTGTAACCAGGACTGTTTGTAAGCTTCTGAGCCCCCAAAGCTTTTCTGTGTTGGATGGAAGCCTTCTAGCTTATCAGTGGGTGTGGTAAGCACTAGGTAGCCTATCTACCACAAGAGTCGTTTCTAGCCCAGAAATTGTAGTTTATTGTCCATTTTGGTATTCTTTCATCTCTTTCAACTTTCTGGTTTAAAATTGCACTTGTTTCCCACTTTTCCTGTAACTAGTCTAGTCCAGTCCAGATACAGATTTGCTGTATCCAGGACTGTTTGTAAGCTTCTGAGCCCCCAAAGCCTTTCTGTGTTGGAGGGAAGCCTTCTAGCTTTTCAATGGGAGTGGTAAGCACTAGGTAGCCTACCTACCACAAGAGTGGTTTCTGGCCCAGAAATTGAAGTTTATTGGCTGTTTGGGCAGTTTTTCTATCTCTTTCATCTTTCTGGTTTAAAAGCCTGCGTTTGTGCTTGTTTCCTACCTTTCCTGCAACTAGTCTAGTCCAGATACAGATTTGTTGTATCCAGGACTATTTGTAAGCTTCTGAGCTCCCCAAGCCTTTCTTTGTTAGCCTTCTCACTTATCAGTGGGAGTGATAAGCACTAGGTAGCCTATCTACCACAAGAGTGGTTTCTGGCCCAGAAATTGTAGTTTATTGGCCGTTTGGCAGTTTTTCCATCTCTTTCAACTTACTGGTTTAAAAGCCAGCGTTTGTGCTTGTTCCCCATCATTCCTGTAACTAGTCTAGTCCAGGTACAGATTTGCTGTATCCAAAACTGTTTGTAAGGTTCTGAGCCCCCAAGCCTTTCTGTGTTGGACATAAGCCTTCTAGCTTATCAGTGGGAGTGGTAAGCACTAGGTAGCCTATCTACCACAAGAGTGGTTTCTGGCCCAGAAATTGTAGTTTATTGGCCGTTTGGCAGTTTTTCCATCTCTTTCAACTTAATGGTTTAAAAGCCAGCGTTTGTGCTTGTTCCCCATCATTCCTGTAACTAGTCTAGTCCAGGTACAGATTTGCTGTATCCAAAACTGTTTGTAAGGTTCTGAGCCCCCAAGCCTTTATGTGTTGGACATAAGCCTTCTAGCTTATCAGTGGGAGTGGTAAGCACTTGGTAGCCTATCTACCATAAGAGTGGTTTCTGGCCCATAAATTGTAGTTTATTGGCCATTTGGGCAGTTTTTCCATCTCTTTTAACTTTCTGGTTTAAAAGCCCATGTTTGCACTTGTTCCCCAGCTTCCCTGTAACTAGTCTAGTTCAGATACAGATTTGCTGTATCCAGGACTGTTTGTAAGCTTCTGAGCCCCCAAGCCTTTCTGTGTTGGAGGGGAAACACTGTAGCTTATCAGTGGGAGTGGTAAGCAGTAGGTAGCCTATCTACCACAAGATCCATGTACAGATTCTTAGTTTTAGCACTTGAATTTGCTTATTTGTGCTCAGCACTTATTCAGAACTTGTTGTTAGCAGTAAATAAACTACAAATTACTACAGCACTCAACCTTCCACTTTACCTAGAGGAAACAGTTTTTGTACTTACTTTCCTCACTTGCTTAGAGAAAAACAGCTCTTATACTTACATTTCTCACTTGGCTAGAGGAAAGTAGTTTTTATTCAAGCATGTCCAAGGGGTCAGCTCCCAGTGTTCTCTCCTGTCTACCTGATGAATCTGGTAATCTTGGGGCAATGTAGCAGTTGCCTCATGTACACAGACAACCCTTTCCTCATACCACCCAACACCACAACCTGTGAGAGATGCACTTATCTAGCCAAACTGGAGGTAAAGCTCTCTCCAACCAAGACTGAACTTGACAGTCAGGAGAATAAGGTAAACACTTGCACCACACCATACTTATTACATAGTCCCACTAAACCTACACCACCAAAATCCACACATAGAAACAAAACCATTCGCAGAGGCTCTCAATAATAATCTGCTCAAGCAACATAGACCTCCAAAGCAGAAATGCAAGCAACATCCACCCCCCAACACAACCCAAATGACACATAGCCCACAGACTCAGTGTGCCAATAAACCACAGCCCATAAGGCAAAACAACGTACCCAACGCACTAGTCATAGGTGGCTCTATAGTCAGGCTCATTGATGTCCCACTCACCAGAATAAGTAAGGAGAAGGTTACTGTCAGCTGCCTCTCAGGTGCCAGGATCTGCCACATAACCCACACACTCAGGTCACTCCACAACAAGTACAAATATGACTCTATCATTGTCCATGTTAGTGTGAATGACCTGAGACATACCTTCCTGGACTACATGAATAGAGACATGGAAGAGCTCTCCGATCTTGTAGTCCAGGCAGGTATGACCCTAGCCCTAAGTAGCATCCTGCCATCACATAGAATAATACAGCAGTACAAGGACAAAAATGATTGACTTCACCAATTGGCTAAGCTTCTGGTGTCATTCTAAGGGGATCTGTATCTGTCTGCCTGGGATGACATGGTCAGCAGACCATGATGCTTTGCCAGAGATGGCCTGCACCTGTCATCCATGGGATTCCGGATACTGGCTAAGGGTCTTGCCACCCCTATAGTGCCTTTTATTAGGCAAGGTTCAAATGACAAATTCACCACCATAACAGAAGCAAGCAAGCAAAAACTGAAGGTAATGGTAATTAATGCTAGAAGTCTAAATCTCAAAATGCACTCACTTGAGGCACTACTTAAAATGGAGAACATTGATATCTGTGCAGTGACTGAGACCTGTTTCAAGGCTCTAGAGACCACTCCTGCATTACCAGGCTATAATTCATACCACACTTTTTGGCCATCTAACCTGGACCAGAACACCAAAGGCGGAGGTATGTCCATATTTATTAAGGATATCCACACCTCCAGGCTAGTTGCGCATCATAATGCATCTGAGGTTATGCAAGTGCAACTAACTCTGGGCAAAACTGCAATCCAAATTGTAGCTTGCTACAGATCCCCCACCATGCCCCAGGATTCCTGCTGCTCTTTTCTTGATATACTGGAAAATATTAGGGTTCAACCAAACACCCTAATAATGGGTGATTTCAACTACCCCAACATTAACTAGGGAAACTACTCATGTACCAACTCCTTCGCTCAGCAGTTTCTGGAATTCATAAATTCCATTGCCCTGGATCAACTTATCCACACCCCCACCAGGGACAACAATATCCTAGACCTAGTCATTACCAACATGAGTGACCGGTTTCCACACCTGAAGTCAACTCCTCATTGGTCAGATCTGACCATAAGCTAATCACCCTAGATATCTGCACCCCGCCGCCACCCACCATTAAGGAAACCACAGTAAAAAATTTCTCCAAAGCCAACTTCATGCTTCTTAAGACAGAAGTGCCAAACTTCATGGCACCCATGCAGATGGACAATACAGTTACAACTGCTGAATCCTACACAATGCACTCTATAAGCACTTACAGAAGTGCATGGATCATGCTATCCCAAACAGAACCAAGACACTATCATCTAAAAAAAGGAAGCAAATCTGGTGGTCCCCTGCCATAAACAAACTCTACAACAGAAGGAAGAAACTGTTGCAAAAGAGAGTAAAATCCCATGAGTGGAGGAGCTCCCTGGCAAGCCTCAGTAAGAAACTGAGATCCCTCATATGATCCTCCAAAGCTAGCTATGAAAACAAAATCACCACTGATTCTAAGGGCAACCACAAAGCATTCTATAGCTATGTCAAGAATCTCAGTGGCAATACCCAGATCTTCCCTGAGTTATAGCACAACAGCACGAAAATTACAGAACCAACTGATATTGCCAACATCCTGGCAGATAGGTTAAGAACTAACTTTACCCCTCTCTCACCCCCTAAAGGTCCCATATCTATACAGGAAGAATGCAGAGTCCCTGTAATCACATCTATGCAAGTAAAAGCTGCACTCTTTAAAACCAAAAACATAGCAACCATGGGACCGGACAACATCCTATGCTGCGTTTTACACAAAATTCAGAACGAACTGGCTCCCCACCTAAAAACCATGTTCAATCATAGTCTCACGTCCAGCTTTGTGCCCACTGAATGGTGCACAGCAACAATTATCCCACTCCACAAAGGGGAGCCACCACTGATCCTGGGAACTATCACCCTATTAGCCTGATGAGCCTGGTCTGCAAGGCCATGGAATGTATCATCATGGAAATCATAAACAAAGACATCGGTAATCTCCAAACTATGGACCCCACACAGTTCAGATTTGCGAAAGGCAGATTATGGTTTCTGAAAATGATCGACTTCTTTGAGGCAGTCACCAAAGCCGTAAATGAGGGTAAGGTGGTTCACACAGCCTATCTTGACCTCGCCAAGGCTTTTGATACCATCCCCCATTCTGGAATTATAGCTAAACTCACTAAACTAGGTATAAATCCCTATGTCACAAGATGGGTTGCCAAATGGCTCACCGACAGAAGCCACACTATAAAAGTTGCAGATTCCAAATCTGACTTCAAATCAGTGGCAAGTGGAGTACCATAAGAATCAGTCCTGGGACCTCTCCTGTTTGGTATCTACTTCTCTGAAGTATAGGCTAACACAGAAGACCTCTGGCTAATGAAGTTCACAGATCACTGCAAACTAGGAACCATAATCAAGTCCCCAAATGATGTGAACATCCTACAGAAGGGCCTCACTGAGACTGATGCCTGGTGTCAGAGGCATGGCCTCAAGCTCAATGCCAAAAAGTGCATTGTCATCCCCTTTGGTAAAAACTCTGTACCCATGAAATACCACATAAACGGCAGTCTATTTAATGCCGAATGTGTGATAAGAGACCTTGGGACCCAGGTGGACAGTAGTCTCTCCTTTGATAATCACATCTCCACAGTAGTCAGGAAATCCTTCTATGTGGCACTCCTCATCACAAAAGGGTTTTCATCCAGGAAAGAAGAGGTCATTGTTCCCCTCTACTCTGCACTCATTAGACCCACTATAGAGTACATTGCCCCTTTTAGAATGTACTTCACAAGACATCTGTAGCAGTTGGAAAGGCCACAGAAGTACCTCACAAAGAGGATTACTGGCCTCAAACAGATGCTGTACACTGACCGTCTCAAAAAACTCCAGCTTTACTCTGTAGCATATCATCTACTCCAAGGAGATCTCTGCCTAACATATAAAGCTATGTTAAACCCAGAGCTGTTGGACATGCTACATGTAAAGAAATCCCAATCCCTCTGAGCTACATGATCTAGGGACCTAAATCTTGTCATCACAATAAACAGGACATACTTGAGGGATAGATTCCTGTCCTAGAGACTTCCTATACTCTGGAACAAGCTACCCATCTATGTCAAGCAAAGTTCCTCATTAGCACTCTTCAAGAAAAATCTTGATGAGTGGATGGGAAATAAGAAATACACCCCGGGGATCACTTCTTTGGCTCTGCTCAACAGGGGTACAGGAAATTAAGTTTCTTGGGTGGCGTAAGCCAGGGAAACTTGTTGGCTAGGCTTAGTTAGGCCTTTGGGCCAATAGGCTAGTACCTACCTTTGAACCTATAAGAATAGCAAGGAATTTGGTGTTAAAATATGCTACTCTTTTATCTAGGGGGAGACTTTTTAGTACTGACCAACTGCATGCCTTAAGTTCATTTTGAAACTTGGTGAGAATAACATTCTTGTTGTTTCTTAATGTTCTATAGGTGGGTTGTTAGGAGCAGTCTACTTTGAGCTTGATTACATAGGTGAGACAGTCATCACTTAGGTCATCAGGCAAAGTGCCTGATTTATAGGACTGAAAATGGGTATTGACGAGTATCCAGTCTAGGGTACTTTTCTTGTTAATGGGATTTCCTGTTCTAGAAAGAAAGCACCACATAATTAAACAACATCATTAACTTTTATTGTTGTCAATGGATTTTTTAGCAAAATTTATGGAGACATTTCAGAGCCCTAACTTTGAAACATAAGTAACTGCCAAATTGAAAATTATTAATTTCTCTCTAACTTAATTTGGTTGCACATAACTGCATATAACAAAATGTGCTTATATAATCACCACAGATCATCAAACTAAGCTTATTTATAAGAAAAAAAGAGCTATTATTTTGGTCAGCTTAGTTTAGTTTACCTAGCAAGGAAAACTGGTACACCATACTACTTTTTGCAAATGTAAGTCTGGTATGCATAAAAATATATGGGAAAGCACTGGGTATTACAAGGTAACAAAAAAGGCTTATAATTTTGTTATATGCATGGCATTGTGGATAGCATACAAACAGTACACAGCAAGGTTTAATAACTTCAAGCAGTACTGACTTACACTGCTGATCTTGTGTGTGCCTTGCACAAAAGTTCTGAAACAGAAGATAAACTGCATGTGCTAACAGATGAAACCCTTTACATTGCAATAATAATAAAAAAAAATAACACAAAATATTAGCTGCCAGATTCATAAAGGTTACACTTTGTGTAACATTTCTGAGTGAATAGATAGCACAGGCATTGTGGTTGTACCTCTACTGAATTCAGAAAGTGTACACAAAGTGTACACATAGTAATCACTTTCTGATAACCTTTATGGATCTGGCCTTAAGGCTATCCACTGGCAATGAGCTTTGTCCTATTGTTTAGTGTTTGATTCTTTCACTTTGTTTGCATTTATTTTGCAAATAGTGTATCCAGACAGTGTTGCAGGTTACAAATGAGGATTGTTTTGACTCAGTAGGTTACCTAGTTAACAAATTAATGAAAACAAAAATAAATTACAAATGCACTTTTAGAATAAAAGTAGCATGTATTACCTTAATTTTGTAATGCCAGTTATGTTGGTAATTGACCAAAGGATGCAGAAGGTGGTTTCATGAAACAAGATCCCAACTAAATCAACCATTTGCTACATACCTGAAGGGTCTAGGAGAGTTGGTTGCTACACTTCTTTCTTAGCACGCTTAGAACAAGGATTCAGGTATATGCATTCACATTTCACACATATTGCAGGCTTAAACAATGTTCCTATATGTCTGAAAAAGATCTAAACAACCACTTCAAATTTTTTCTGCTTCTTACAGTAAGGTATTTCAAAAGCCTGCAATCTCTGTAGAATTCTGCGTGGAATATCTGTCTATGCAAAGTTATTCATATGAAGATGCTTGTGCACTGAATGAGTGATATGAAGCTACCATTTCGGCTACAGAATTTTGATACCCTATGTCTTTTGAAGAGCACATTTTGTATTTAATTAATAGTAATTGACTACATTGTTTCTCTAATTCATTTTTCTTGTTTCTAAACACAATTAAAACATGATTCTTTATGCTTATTCAATACGAGCTAAAACAGACAGCTAAAATACAAATCACAGAGAAAGCAAGACAGTGTATATCATATTTCCCTGCATACCTCTACTATTGCAACAGGGCCTGAGACAGATTTATATAAATACAGATTTTTCACATCATTGTCTGCAACACCATGGAATTTTTTTAAATGGAGGAAATTAGAAGCATGCAAGAGCTATACTTTTTTAGATGTTTCTCAGTGCATTGGAAATCTCTGATAATGCAAAATCAAATTCACATAATCTGACTTTCCTCTCATTTTACTGCCCACAAATGATGATGATGTGTGCCTTTACAGTCTACTGTGTGAATTATGTGGTTTGAACATACATATCCGAAGCATATGGCATTCATTCTGAAGTCTTAAAATTTAAATTAATTTGTTTGTTAACCTTGTGAGTGGTACTTCTTGCATCCTTTGTAATCGGATACATGCCAAGGGTGAAGCCAGAAGAAATATGCATGGATAATTTGGAGCAACCAATCAACCTGCTGGTGGAAACAAAAATATAGTACAAGAAATCTTGGGTTCAAGTCTCAAATGAGCACTACTATATGTTTTGTGTGTGTGTGTGTGTGTGTGTGTGTGTGTGTGTGTGTGTGTGTGTGTGTGTGTGTGTGTGTGTGTGCATTTGTAATATGACCTTAATCACCATGCTGATGTTTTCCTGGTTGAAATAATAAGGCTCTTATGGGTAAACTCGATACCTATTTCTCTCTCTCTCTCTCTCTCACATTCATTGGTCCAGTGGCAGTGACACCAGCACAGTATGCTTGAAGTTTTGGGAGTCCCAAATGAGAATTAATGTTATCCTTTCACATGGGATTTTGGATGCAGATCCTTAAGGAGCATAAAAATAACCATACAGAATATTATATTCATAAAGTAGCAAAAAGTATTCTAAGAACTAAGTCAATATGACAATGCAGAAAGTAAATTTTGCCAATAGGGATGACTGCAAGGATGCATACAGAAAATAAGTGAGAGGGGGCTGGAATTTATTGGAGAAAGCTGGCAAAAGAACCAAGCAGGAAAAGTAATAGAGTGGGATGAGGCCAATAAGATGTTTGGATTGCAGACTAGAGACTGCCTTCCCTATCAGGGATTGATCTCAGTGTACAACAGAAAGGGATATGGGAATTTTAAGTGAAAGGCCTGCTCTGGTAGAGTTTTTAGATGAATCTAGAACATATGCAGCTGCTGAAAAAAGAATAATTAGTAGGGAAGATAAAGTATTGCATGATAACTTTAAAAATCAACCAGAGGAGGTTAGATGAGATTGGGAAGAGAGACTGAAAAAGCAATTTACTAGAAAACAATGGGAGGACATATGTATTCTTCCAAGCATGCTACCAAGTCCAGGAAGTTTAAAATCTTTGCTTGGAATCATTTGCATAGGTATTTTTACACCCCAAGCAGACTTCAAAGAATTTTTCCACAGGTAGACATCAAATGCTAAAGGTATGATGGAGAAGAAACCAATAGCTGGGAATATATGTTTTGGGAGTGTAAAGAGTTGGCAGATTTTAAAAAAGATTTAAAAAATTCCCTGAAAAGAGTACTCTATCATATTGGGTGAGCAAATTGCTGTAAGTAAGCAAATGGATCTTGTGAGCTGAATTGCCTGGACATAGCAAGGTCTTATTAAGTTTAATTCTGTTGGCTGCCAAAAAAGCAATTATTAGAAAATGGAAATCAAAGCCTGCACCAGCTGTATTTAAGATATTGAATATTATAAAAGATATAAAAGCACAGGAGGAAGATATTTAGAAGAGGGAAAGAGCAAATTATGTAAAAGCAAAGGATAATTGTGGGAACAGTACATGTGTCATAATGTTCAGGAGGAGGAAAAGTGAGGTTTAAGGGAAGGTAGGCATTCAGATTTTTTTTGTAATGTTGGACTGATGACAGCAACAACGAAAATGCATGTGTATATTGTATTTAAATGGAAAAGGGCTTTTTTTGTATTTGAATTTCTGCTTTTGTGTTTGTAATTTAACCTACACTACAAGAAAAATTGTATAGAGAACACACAGATCCTGCCTCCTGAGGTTGTGATTCAGGTCAATACTATAATGATGTTGCCCATCTTATGAAATGTAGCACATGCATAATAAATGCTAAATAATGCACTGTGTGATGTAAATTCTGTCACTAACTTGCACTTAAGGCTGATGCCCAGGAACTTAGTGAAGTATCTCTTAGTTTTATAATTGCAATGTAATCAATCTAATCTGGCAATCAAAAGTCTGCAAAGGAAATGTAGCTTGATACAATTTATGCAAGCTGTTAAAGCAATGATAAAAATTAATGTATCAGCCCCAACTAATTATTGAAATGCTCTTCTCTTTTTGCTTGCCTCAAAGATGACTTATGCCCTGTGAGGACTCTGTACGTCATGAACTTTAGTATTTTATTTTAATAACTTACAGCTTTATCTTTGCAGTTACAGTGTTGAGAGATTGGTTCATTGAAAATGTATTTTGTGTGCTATTATGTCCATTTTTTTTCTGCAGCAATGCATGACTTAGATTCTATAATGATAAACTGTTCTTAGGTCAAAGTCAGAAATAGGGCATTGC
>NC_056737.1:352559897-352582397 GCF_019279795.1 Protopterus annectens | reverse complement strand
AACTGTCTAGAACTTCCACAACATCTAAACTACCTCCAACTAACTATAGCCCATAAACTTATCCACAATCTTGATGTCTGTCCCACCTTATGTTCAATACTCCAGATCTACACCCCCAGCCATCTCTTCATTCTGAAGACAAACAGCTTCTAACACTAATTAAACCAAATAAAACTGCTGGACAATATCTTTATTCCTACTCAGTGGCAAAATTATGGAATACACTTCTATTAAATATTAGAAACACCTCCAACTTCAAGACATTCAATTTTAAACTAAAATACTTCTTTCTTAAGTCAAATACCTGTCCATTTTTCAACCAAGCTGACCCCCGCCCCTTTCCTTTACCCTAGACCAGCTACTCTACTCTTCTCCCATCCTGCTTCCTATCATCTACCTTTATCTGTACCGCAGCTCTCATTACTCCTAATTCTCTTCATCCTTCTCCCAGCATTGGAGATTCACTTCTTAATTTCGAAATAACAAAATCCCGAGGTTCAGAATATCCAATTCAGAACCTTGAGATCTTGGAATCTTGAAATTTAGAACCCCCCCCCAAAAAAAAGCAGTCAACACATCACAAAACATGTTTTTGCAGGGGGCAAGCCCCCCTGCACCCCCATACCCCTGCTACTTAAATATACCAACTCCAAGATCACACAAGGAAAAGAGAAATCTCCCATTCTGAGCTCTATGCCGATCTCTGTTCAGGATTTCGAAGTTTTGAAACTTTGATCATATGATCTTTGATCATATGAATTTCAAAGTTTTAAGCTTTGATGATCTTCGATCATATGAATTTCAAAGTTTTAAGCTTTGAAATTCTGTAGGGGACCCAGCATTGGTACTCCCACTCTGCACCCTGTGCTGATGCATCAACCTACCGTCTTCCTACTGAGTCTTTACCTTAATTTCTTATCCTCCCACATCTATCCTTCTACACCCTAACATTACTCCCAATACTCCCTATCTTCTTCACCATCCATATCTTCGGTTCCAACTACATTTCTCTGCAACTTCTATAAATAACTGATGATCTCTGCACTAACTCAAATATTCTGACCACTTGTAAATTTGTTTCCATTGCTAACCTATCAATCTAGGCTATTGTTTCTTGATGCAACTGTGACCCGTGCAAGAATAACCTATCTGCCATATATTGCTAAACTTTCTATGTAAAATATATTGTTACATTTTTTTTTAATTCTGTTTAATGTGTATTGTGGAGCTTTTCTCCCCGGGCCTCCACTGAAAATGGGCTCATACCCAGTCGAACTTTCCTTGTAAACAAGTGTCATATAAAATAAAACAAAATAAGTATGTCTGCCTTTATGATCATTGGGCCTCTTTGTAAACTTCAAGTTTGTTACATCGGTTTAGAAATGCTTGTTTACTGTTATATGTAAAAATGTATGTATATGACTTTTTGGCTTCATTTGCTAATTTTTCTATTCTTTGCTTTACTTTTGCTTTCAATTTTGTAAAAAAATATATTTCATTCCTTTTTCATTGTATTTGAGTCTTTTCTCCTCAGGTCACTGCTGAAAATGGGTTTCTTTCCCAGTGGGATTTCCCAGTAACCAAATGTAAATAAATAAACAAGCAAGCTACATTGCTAAAACACTTGATGTCCTTAAGGGGTCATTTGCATATATCCCATGGGCCTCTATGGCAGGAGGTTTAAGGTATCATACAGTGAAAACTCTAGCTTGGCTAGGTTTTTCTTACAGTTTTTACTAATGGGTTTGGCTGTGTGACCTTTTTACTCTTTGATTTGGATGTTAGTTGGGAGATTTTGCAGACACCTTAATGGTTTTGGACATCTGCTGGGTTATAGACTCTGTGTTTCTAAAGCATAGCCAAACATTCCAGTTATATTTTGCTAATGAGGTTATAAGAAATATGAAACATGCATGTCTAGAGCTGGTGGGGCTTTACTGCTCTGAAAGTTTCCACAAAGACTTAAAAAGAAAAAGTGAATGTCATGGACATTCATAAGCCATACTACTGGTTTGAAAGCCTATATATAAGTTTTATAAACAAAAGTTTTATAAATATCTTTCAGACTATCTGTCTTAAATGGGAATCATGTCAGTCTGCTAAATGCAAATTACTGCAAATACCATTGTCAGAAATAAATGTCATTGAAAGCCACATTCAATGAAAGAATACCAAGGCTTTTTGTGGAGTGACACTCCCATCCTCCCATAATCATGGGGAGGACACCCAGTTTATATATGCTAACTCCATGATCAGACAACAGTGAAGAAAAGTGTGATCTCAGTGGTAGCCTAAAGTTGTTTTTTTTTTTTTTTTTTATGCAGACTAAAGACACTTTGCTCCTAACCTCAGCATTGGCAACTTCAGTTTAAGAAGTTTCACAGTGGAACACTGGCTAAGAAAATCAAATTTCTTTAATTCTATCAGAGATGTACATTTTCTTTGCATACCTTACCTCAGAAATTTTGATTTTGTATAATGTACATAAATTTACATTTACAATTTGATAACAGTTATTAATAGTTAAGTCATTCATTCAGAATGTGTATTTCATTACTCTAATGAGGATATCTTTCTGGGAGTCCAATAAAAATGACACTTTCCAGATGGATTTAATCCATTAAAAATGTAAATAAATAAATTTGTAACTCAGCAGTACAATTTTTGGTTGTTTTGGAACAGAGTCCACTAAAATATATTTACACATCAGTCAATGGCTACTTTTAAGTCTCTTCTAATGTAAAATAAGCCTGAACTGATTTTTCTGGTTTACAGCTGGCACAAATTACATGTTGCTGTTTCCATTTGGCCTCCACTATTTGAATGCCACATCAGTACAAACCTTGACTGAGACAGTGTAACATAATTATGTAGCATGCTCCACTCCATAGTTGGTTCTAACATATATTAATTCATTATGTGATGAATAGCTTTTTCAATGGAATTCACCAGTGATATATGGCTTTGTTCCTTGTTTTTCTTGTTACCCATGTTATTTTGTCATACATTTAGGGCCATTATCACATATTTCACCAGTGTTATCAACACTACTTATTTAATAATTAAAACTACATTCCACTTTCATTGCTCTGCACATTTTAAAAATTCCCCGTGCAATGACATTTTAATAAAAATTGTTTTTTTGCAAAACAAAAAAAAAACAGCCACCTCGGCTAGTACCTATTGTGACATGTTTTCTTTCTTTGCCCCACTTTTTCTCCAAGCCTGCAGATAATTATGTATAATCCTAAATGTGTTCACACTATTGGTCATGATGTTTTATACTTTACTCTGGCCTTTTAGAAGCCCTTGATCTGGACTACAAATTCAGCTCTTTTGCAAAAAAAAAATGGGTGAAAAAAAAACAGAAATCAGTGAGAAGAGAAGACAATTCAATCATGTAAATATAGTCCCATCTGAACTATGGAAGGCAGATAGTCAAGACACAGTATGAATAAAGGGGTAATTGGATGTATAGCTTACTGAAGAAGTGTGAGATAATATAACCTAGCAACTACACAATTATGTGTGGAAATATATAGCAGTGAAAGTCACGGTCAAGGTGCCACCTGCAAGGCAAATGGAGTAGTATTACAAATTATTTGACAAAGGATGTGGTTTCATGTTTTTTGGGCTAAATAATCAAAGGAGAGAGGAAAGGGAGTACTGAAGAAGAGTGAGAGAGAAATACTTTGTGCATATTGAATGCAGTTGTCAGCTGAATTGATGCAGGTAGAGGATATTTATGAATCAAGAACATTACTGCACATGAGAACATGAATATAAACATCATTAAAAGGTAGCTGGCTCTGTGACAGATGAGATGAAGATAGGTAAACTTAATGGTATTCCTGAAGTGTGTATGCCATGAAATAACATTTGTTATAGAAACCTATAGTCTGATGACATTTTATATTACATACAGAAGATGGAGGCCAAATGCTAAAGTGATGATCCTGCCATACATAGGAACATAGTTTCTTCTGGTAATAATTGCAAAAATGTGAATTTAATGATCTCAACATTCAGAGTAATAAGCTTATTAATTGGCCATTTAGAGTAGCAGTACATCTCATTGGCACATCACACTGATTATTATGAATGGCAGGGCATTCATGCCATGAACTGTCACTTTATGGATATGAGACATACTCTAAGATTTTGCTTAAATTAATAAAAAATGCATTTGTTGTGCACGTCACATTATTGCATGGAAGGTGTTATGACCTTCTTTGAAACCATGTTGAGATCACTGTATAGTTCATTCAGTGCAAGGAAAATGGGCAAAGGCTAATGTCACAAAAATTTTAGGGATTAAATGATAATGCAAGATTTCCTGGGAGAAGGGAAGATTCTAGTGGTGAATGACAGTCAGAATATGGGATAATGTAATGTATATGAAGGTGTTAAAAGCTTCCAAGTACTGAAGATAAGGGTTATTTGCACCAGGCTGACCAAAGGAGGGGAATACAAGTAAGCAATTTGTCAACAATGAAAATTTAAAGTAGATTACAGAGAGAAAATATGGAATGATCTAAATAATGGGAAATGGCTTTAGAATGGGTGAAGTAAAGTTATGTGCTAATCATTTCTTAGAAGGCAGTCAGATTGTTAGCCTAGGTTTTTGGCATCTACAATTAGGTAATTATAGCTCGTACTGTCAGCCTGAAGGGTCATGGAAATGTGGTGTTTGACTTTTTACATCACACCAGGATTGCCTTTTGTGTTTAAAAAGTCTCTGTTTTGCTCAATAATAGTGTCTCGAGCCTTAAAACATGCTCTTACATTTATTTTCGATGTAAGTTTATATAATCAATCAGGATTAGACATTTAATTTTTTAAACAAACCAGGCTTTATTTCTAGTCTTAAAAATGAGACAAATCTATACTGAAAGCCAAGTGGTTCACTGAGCATTGATTCATGATTAATTAGGGGGAAAAGGATCATGCAGGGGACCTATATTGAGATAACTTATTATGCATTGCTGTTTTCTAGATAAGAATTGAAGTTAATGCCACTGAATTCTGTACTGTCAGAAAAGTGATGCGCCTTTCCCTTTCCATTCTGAGAGAAAATTAATTTACTTTAGGCCTTAAGGTACCTAGCAGGGAATATTTCGATAACTGAGCACTGTTTGCTTGACATGGAGAGTGTATTGCATTTTTGATGACCCTAAAGGAATTGTTCTTTAGGATGTATGTATTTTTATTGAAATTCAAAACATTGTATAGTGTAAAATGAGTTGTTGATCACTGGTATGAGTTTTCTTAAAGATATGTAAGTAACTCTGCAGTTTGTTTTATTAGTAATATATGAGCTGGTGGTACATTTCCAGTGTTTCCCTTTCTTACACTGTAGCATGACTGTGGCGTTGTTGTTTGTAAGTTAAGGCAGAGTGTGGTGCCAAATTTTTTTTTCCGATTTTCTGCTTTAGATAAGATTTGATAAAAAGGTACTTTATAAAACAGCCAAGAAAGTTGTATCACTGCCTCCAGATTTTGAGTTTAAGTTATTTCACATTTATATATATATATATATATATATATATATTGGCTAAGACTTTTGTACAGCATGTATACTGTTGTTATCCCCCTTGCTTGTTCTTGCACTTTTGCATTCAATTGACTTTGTTCATTGTGTTACCTTTAAATGTATATGTTTTTGTTGTTAGCATCTCTTGACCCAAGTTGTGACTGATAACTGGGTACACATGCTGGTGCAAAACCTTTTAACAAAATAAATAAAAATAAATAAATACATGACCTAAAAATTAATTAACTAAATCCCTATCCATTCTGTAAAAATAAAATAGTAGTGTGTGGAAACATCCCAAGCCCATGACAATTTATTTATTTACTGCAATTTGATTACTGGGAATGTTTGAATGAGTAGGTGCCCATTTTCTGTGGAAGCCCCAGGGAGAAAAGCTCCAAAGTTTTTAAAAACATTTAAGAACAATAATTTTATAATCTTCAAACATAATACAAAAGTATCTACAGTTTTATTAGTTATACCAAATTAGACATAATGTGAAAACATTGGTTAAAAACAGACACAACTTGTTCATAGGTTCACAGGTAGGTACTCGGCCATAGGGCCTATATAAGCCTAGACAAATGGTACCCTGTCTTTTGCCACCCAAGAAAACTATTTTCCTGTGCCCCTGTCAAGCAGAGCCACAGAAGTGATCCCCAGGGTGAATTTCCTATTTCCCATCCAATCATCAAGATTTTTCTTGAAGAGTGCTAATGAGGAGCTTTGTTTGATATAGATAGGTAGTTTGTTCCAGAGTATGGGAAGTCTCTGAGGTAGGAATCTATCCCTCCAGCATGTTCTGTTTATTGTGGTGACAAGGTTTAGGTCACTAGAGAGTGTAGCTCGGAGGGATTGGGATTTAGCTAATTTGTAGAGAAATTAAAGGTAAGTTAGTGTAATACAAATGGGGATTGCAATATAGAGTGAGAGAAACTCTCAGACAACAGACTGAAGGGGTACACAATCACAAGGGTTAGTGATATCAGGCCCATACACTTTTAGACCCATCTGTCTGTCTGACTTGAATGTATAATCAATGGTCCAATGGATGTTATCCAAAATAACAGACTGGATATGGTGCAATATGCTTAAGTGGAGATCTTGCCTTATGAAACTTGTAACATTCTTTGAGGCTGGATCAAATGATCAAAGGCAAGGCAAATATGCATACTGTTACCTTGACCCTGTTAAGACATTCAACAGTATTCCTCATGAGGAACAATTTAAAATTAAAAGTATTAAATGTCAATCCACATGTTACTCAAAGCTGAAAACATTGGTTAGGTGACTTGGTTAGGCAATAGGATGCAAGCACCCAGGATGGTGAATTTCAGGCCTTTTATTGTGGCACAATTCATTTTGGATTTTTCTTCAGATCTAAATATGGAAATTTGATTCTGGTTAATTAAATATGCTAATCACCTTAAAATGGTAAAGTCTTAACTTCACTGAAAAATGACAACATCCTTCAAGGTGGTCTAGAAAAACAGAATACACACCCAGTGCAGTATTAATTACTTTTTTTAATGTCAGTAAAATTATTGTATCATGAGCCTTAACAAGAACATATTTTATGATTATACAATAAATGGTCCAGTCATTAAAAAGTGATACTACCTTTAGAAATCGAGGGACAATGTTAGACAGTGCTTTAAACTTTTACCAGTATGTATTACCAAAGCTATAAAGTATGCCCTTTATCCCATCTAATTTTAAACAGTGTGTCTTGTCACACCGGAGAGATATATTACTACTTTATTAATTTCTGGCCTGATACATTTTTCAGTACAGTGCTGTCTTTTGTAAGCTTCATTTAGAAACTTAAATGCTATATTCTGTAGGTAATATGGAAAGAAGAGAGACAGAATGAGTTAAACACACAGAGGAAATGACAGAAAATCATGGTGAGTCAGGGTGAAAGAAATATCCGGACTTGACATATACAAGTGAAGAGGTCATAAGTTTTCAAAAAGGAAATGAATGATTCCAGGAGAATGGTGACGTTAATGAATAAGATGGTGTGAGAAAGACTGGAATAGGAAGAACTGATAGGATATGAGGTGCAAGTTTAACAGAAAGAGAAACATACACCACAGCAGCAGATGGACGCTTATGACCATCCACCAAGGTTAATGAATCTCAGAGTTACACACTCAGTTACTGGTGAAATTAGAAACTCTGACAAGTCTGAACCTTGTTTGGAAATTCCGGTCCTGTATGTTCAAAGGGAGAACAATGTAAATTGCAGACAGACATTATTGCCATCATGCTATTATTCTCCAATTAAATATGAACTTATAATGAGAAGGAAAGCTAGAATTGGGGGCTGCAGCCAAATGGTATGGAGTGGCAGGACTAGTGTGTGACAGAATACCAAAGAAGTGGAAAAGTAAGATTTGCAAAATTCAGTGGAACCAGTACTTTTGTGTGGTACAGAAACCTGGGCAGTGAAGGCAGGGCAGTTAAAGACATGAAGGAGATCAAGTTCTAGGGAAGGGTGGTAGGATGCATATTCCATGGAACAGATGAGGAAATGACAACAGAGCAAAAATCAAAACAGCTCCATTAGCTGAGAAGGGCAGAGAACAGATCACTGTGGTGTGGGCACATGTGCAAGATAGCAGAAGATGATTTTGTAGGGACAGGAAGAAGACAATAGGAGTCTAACATGCCTAACAATCTCTGAGAAATATGAATCCATAAATGAATAAATGAAAGAAACTTCTTTAGTGATGCACAGAGGACAACTCTGAGCTAGCAATAATGTATAAAATGTCATTAACCAGAGTTAAGTGATGTATAACACTTTATTAACCAGAATTAATCACTTTTGTTCCTAAAATTAATTGGAACTTCATCAGAACTAAAATATTAGGTTAAAACAAACATTTAAATATCCATACTATGGGTCACATGATAAAACAAAAGAAACAGTAGAATCACACACTCTCATAATGCTTTAATTTTAAAACTGAAATAGAATAAACAGTTTCATTAAGACCAGTGTAGCTAACTGCGTTTAATTTGATCTGCCATCTCAATTCACAAGCATCAAGATGTTCATCCGTTATTCTACCTTGCATGTCTTTCTTAATTTTCTCTATTAGTATGAGTGTCACATACCATTACATGCTCATACAATGCATCAGTAGGTTTGCTGCTTCTAATATCCAGGCTTTGTTCATAAATTTGATCCCTTAACCTCCTGGAAGTTTTACCCACATAGAAGGCAGGGCATTTTAGGCATTGGGCTAAATATACAACATTTGTGGAACAACAGTTATAATACCCCTTGATTTTATAAGTCACTCCTCTAACTGTAAAAACATTACCACAAATAATCTTGGAATAATGTGGACAAAAAAATGTTTTCATTCCACTTGCTTTATGCCATCCCCTTGCTTTCTTATTCCTTCCTCCTTCCAAGTAATTTTTAAATGACTTTTCTCTCCTATAAACATAAAATTGTTTTGCACCAATTTTACTTAATACACTAGGGTCTGTATTATTAATACATTTAGTAATGGTAAAAACTATCTATTGTAAATTGTAGATATAAACAACTTCCTGTTGGAACTTCAAGACTAGGCATGTACCCTTCCCATATCACTATTACCTTTAAAGATTTGTTACTAAGATCTATCTCAAGCCAACTTTTTCAAACTCATTTCTCTGCTATTCCAGTTGTCATCCTATATATCAGTAAAAAAATGAGAGGCCAACTGGTCAGATTGTCCAGGATGATATCTGAACCTGATACCTTTCTTCATGAAAGTGATGTCCTTATAGACACGTTTTTGAAGAGTGGATACCCCCCTTGAGTTTTAAATGAAATACGACAAAAAGAGAAACAGGTTAAATATTTACCCAATTCGAGTATTACTGTCCAAGGTAAAAGTGAGATGCAAAGGGAACCTGACCAGTCTGAAAGTTCCAATAGGAAATTGTTTATATCTATATTTACACTGGATTGTTTTACCACTAGTAAATGTATTAATAAAACTGGAGAATTTTTATACAGATCCCAGTGTATTAAGTAAAATTGTTGAGAAACCATTTTATGTTTATAGGAGAGATAAGTCATTTAAAAATTATTTGGAAGGAGTAAGAAGGCAAGGGGTCAGCATAAAGCATTTGGAATGAAAAAATGTGCTGTTTGTCCACATTGTTCCAATATTATTTGTCGTACCACTTTTACAGTCAGATGAGTTACTTATGAAACCAAGGGTATTATACTTGTTCCACAAATGTGGTATATTTAGCACACTGCCTAAAATGCCCTGCCTTCTATGTAGGTATGAACACAGCCTGGATATTAGAAACAGCAAACCTACTAATGCATTGTACAAACATGTAATGGTATGTGACACTCATACTTCTAGCTTTTTAGTAATAATGCCAAGTAAGAAAGACATTGGGAGGTAGAATAATGGATGAACAGCTTGATGCTTGTGTGTTGAGATGGCAGATCAAATTAAATGCAGTTTTTTATTTATTTATTTAACATTTGTTTACCGGGAAAGTCGACTTGGAATGCAGCCAATTTTTAGCAGAGGCCTGAGGAGAAATGCTCCAGATGCACGTCTTTGTGACATGGGAGGAAACCCAAATGAATGCAGGGAGGACATGCAAACTCTACATAGAAGGAACTCCAGCCAAGGATTAAACCAGAGAACCTCTTGCTGTGAGGCAACAATGCCACCGCTACACCACCGCACCATCCAGTTAGCTAACCTGGTCTTAATGAAACTGTTTCTCTTAATTCAGTTTTAAAACTGAAGCATTATGACAGTGTGATTCTATTGGTTCTTTTGTTTTATCATGTGACATGTAGGAGGGATATTTAAATGTTTGTGTTAACCTAATATTTTAGTCCTGATGAAGTTCCAGTGAATTTTAGAAACAAAAGTGGTTAATAAAGTTTTATACATTATTGCTGGCTCCGAGTTATCCTCTGTGTATCCTTAAGGATCTTTCTTTCTTTTATATGTCCATAAAAGAGATGTGAAAATAGAATTGAATCAAAAGAGGTGGGTACAGTTGATCTGAAATCTTGAGCCCTTGTAAACAATAGGAAAGAGGAGGTGGTTGATGATAATGAATGAGAAGGAAATTATGCAATCTAGGGTGAAATGACATCCATATTCCCAGGTGTACAGTCTGGTGACTTTGTGGTTATAATGAGTTCCTTGTTCCTAGCAGCATGTTTTTGTTTAAGCAACAATACCCTGCAGTATGGATCAATGCAAATAATTTCAAAGAAGTGGTATCATATAATATTTGCCATGATCAAATCACAAGCTTCAGTAAAGGCAAAATAAACCAGTGAAAGGAAATGAGACATTGGCCTAAAATACCTTCAGGGTCTGACTGAAACAGAACTTGATTAAGTCAGGCATGGGTTTGCCTGGTTTTATATTAGAACTGCAAAAGCCTGTTTAAGCGAATATGTAAACGTTGACACATATTGCGTGAACTGCGAGTACACCGAGCACCTAAAACCATGAAATTCAAAATCTCGAATCGGCATAGTTGGCCCTTCTGCGGTATAGTTCCGTAAGGTAAGTGTGCGATAGTTACGGACCTTAGGGTTAGGGTGCAGGTTAAGGTAAGTGCAGAGATAGTAATGTATGTAAGGTTTAGTGTAGGGTTAGAAGTAGGTTTTTGTTAAGTGTATGTGTGTGGATTATTTATTTTGTTTGGGTATAGCTCAATAAGGTAAGTGTGAGATAGTTACGGACCTTAGGGTTAGGGTGCGGGTTAAGGTAAGTGCATAGACAGTAATGTATGTAAGGTTTAGTGTAAGGTTAGAAGTAGGGTTGGCTTTGGTTAGTGTATGTATGCCGTTTATTTATTTTGTTTGGGTGGGCAGTATGTAGTGAACGGTGGGGTTGGCCAACTCTGCAGGTTCAAGATTTTGAATTTTGCTGTTTTGGGCATTCGGTGTTTGCGCAATATGTGTCGACATTTACGTATTCACTTAAATGGGCTTTCGTGGTTCTAATATAGACCCGTTTGCTCAATATCATTTTATTTCTTCATGTACTCCAACTCCTACAAACATCAGAAATAAAAGTTAAACTTTCAAACCGAGTGCAATCTATTGCACAGTACAGAGGAGGAGGAAAATGTGACTTGATTTGAAACCAAAACCAGGGTACTGGAATGCTGGAACTGACCGTAATCACTTTGCCAATATGGTATCCAACAGTTACACATATTTTGCATAAAATGATAATTGTTTTCTACCATCAAGTCAAAAACATGTTTAGTGAAGTTAATTGTTTGTTTTTGTATAAATCAGTTTATGGCAAACCATCCCATTTTATTAGCTACATCAGTTGTACTCATCCTATTAAATCATTCCTCAATTAGTTTTATGCAACTGAGGACATTTTATAACATCTCTCTCTCTTACTGCATATAAAGCTCTATATGGCATTTGCCCATAATTAACTGGCAAAAATTCAGAGGCTATTTACCCCTTGAAGAAATTTGTATTTGCCGGTTCAGAGTTTAAAGAGTTTCCCACAGACTTTATACTAAAAAGGCTGACAATAATATTTTAATTTTTAGCTGATGTGCTCTGGGAGTTTACACCATCCTTTGTCCAGGCTACCATGTCATCAGAGCCCGATCCAGCACTAGGCGACCAAGGTAGTTGTCTAGGGCCCACTGGCTTGGGGATTAATTTTTTTAATAAAGGAAAATTACTTATTTTTTTAAGTGTGCTCTTATTTAAAAATGCCCTTTGGATCCATTTGCACACCTGTGCTGCATCTGTGTGACCTGTTTACATCTTCATCTTTTCTGTCTATGTGACCAGTTGTTTAAGTCTTCTGCACGTGCAGAAATTTAATACAAGTTTGGTCTGCAAACTATGGACAGAAAATTGTAGTCTGGATATTTAAATTGTGTGTGTTTGTGTGTGTGTGTGTGTGTGTGTGTGTGTGTGTGTGTGTGTGTGTGTGTATGTACTTGTGTGTAAAATGCCCTACTTGGGGACAGCAGGTGGATAGTAATTTGCTCAGACTGAGCTCCTGTACCTTAGTTGCAGCAAACACGAGCCTGAATCCTCTACCCCAAACTACCAAGCTAGAATTTTCAAGGAACTGAGTTTCAGGTGAATTTTTCAAAGAACTGAGTTTCAAGTGCATTTGTCAAGGAATTGTGGGCTTTCAAAGACAAGTTGACTAACATTAATAAACATTAACACATAATTGGGTTTTAAGGCAGGTAATGTTTAAAATACTCATGGGTACATTTAGATTACATAGTTTGATAGTAGACTGCTACAAGTAATTTATAGTCTCATTCTATTAGAGTAGGGATTGTTACAATTAGATTTTTAAAATCATTTAAATATTAACTTGTATTGTAAAAATTTAGCAAAAGGTTAATATAGTTGAAGGGTGGGTTACACATATATAACTAGTCTCTTAGGTTATAAATAGTTCTGTTATTATTGGATTATGTTCATTGTAACCTTATCTTCATTTAACATGCTTTATAAGTATTTATAATATGCAGCTCATTAACTAAACAGTCACAACCTCTCTTAGTTGGGTTTCAACACTAGAAACACATTATACTGTTAGATAATTTTATAAAAATTTTAATGTTATACCAATATGACTGTATTACAGTTGTGATTACATTCTCACAAGAAATGCTAATTCTAGTAACAAATATGTTATGTACAGTATTCTTAGAGCTTCTTTGTTGTATACACAGTGTTTTAACTATCCAGGCTTACAGATTTATATTTATATACCTTAGGTCAAGCTTACTGTACACGAAAATTGGTGTACTCTTTACAAGTGGAGGCTCTATGTGCACCGAAGTGAGTTCTGGTCTGATAATCTTTTGGATGAGATTTTCTTTGTATATATGTATAGAATTGTTAATGTTGTTTTTGGCTTGTTTATATGTTTCTTCGCTTAAGGGGTTCGGGTGGGTAGGCACCGGGTTATTTCAGAAGAAATATCATGCTGCATCTTCCACTACATTTTACTGTTTTGCTTTTAAAGAGCAGAATTGGTTCTTCTTATTCCGTCTTTTATTTAACAAAACTAGGGTAGACTATTCCCAACACAAAAGTAATGTACCCACACATTATCCTAATTACACTAAATATATCATGTGCCTTTACCTAGTTTGGCTTTAACACCCATGAACTGGTCCATTGATTCTTGGAATATAAATGGCTTACAAAACTCTGCCAAAAGAAAATTACTATTACACCTTGTTTTTAAATCTCATGCTAGCGTTTGTTTTCTACAGGAAACACACCTATCTAACTCTGAGTGGGAAAAAGTAAAAAATAGAAAATGGATTAGGACTATAATAAGTGCAGGTGACAGCACAAATTCGAAAGGTGTGGCCATCATAATTAAGAAACAATTCCAGGAAATTATTAATGAATATAAATCTGACACAAACGGCAGATGGTGTTACTTTACATCTACCCTACCTAACTCCGACAAACCAGTTATGTTTTTAAATCTGTATGGTCCTTGCTCACAACAACAGACTTTTATTTTAGAAATTTATAATATACTGAACTCTTTTCCAAATCACTTATTCATTGTAGGTGGGGACTGGAATGCGGTTATAGACCCCAGTCTAGATCGCAAATCATCCTCTTACAATTTTCAAGCTTCCATAGCGTTAGAGGAGCTTATATCTGATTTTAATCTTATAGACACGATTACATTTAGTAATATCTCGACTAAGGAAAATCTTTATACCTTTTATTCCAATTGTCACAAATCATGGTCACGTCTTGACTTTTCTTAATCTCAGACCCTTTATCCAAATTTAAAAATACTTTCAATATTGAGCCTAGATGCTTCTCTGATCATGCCAAAATCTCTCTCATAATTAGGTTCACTCCACCTGATTTTACTTTTGCTAACTGGACACTTAACAATAATTTACTAAATAATAAAGATATAATTAAAAATTAACAACATGTTAATAGATCTTGATTTGAATATCACAGAGTCCCAAATCCCCGGACATACATTGCATGCAAGGCTGAAATGAGGGGTTTTCTCATTAGCCAAGCTTCCTTTCTTAAAAAGCTAAACATGAAAAAGGAAAATACTTTATCCTTGAAACTTTCCTCTCTGGAAAAAAGTCAGAGACTATCCCCTGACCCACAAACTATAGAACTGATCAATAAGATTTATATGAACTTTATTCACAGAACTATTCCTTTCAGGAACAGAAATTCATTGCAACATATTCTGAATGGGCACAAATGCCCTCAAGAACCTTAGCAAGAATACTAAAAAATAATAATAGTGCTCCTAGAATTTCCACCCTTCATTACCAAGGGAAGTTATACAAATCAGATTCTGAAATAATACACCTGTTCTTTGAACTCTTTTCAGAAATCTATAGCGGACAAAAAAGTGATAATCTAAAACCTCGGATGGAGTCTTTTCTTAATTCAATTAAGTTCCCCTCTCTTAATATTAACCAAATCTCCCTCTTATCTGCCCCGTTCGACATTCAAGAAGTCCAGGCCATCATAAAAAATTTAAAATTAGGCAAAGCCCCGGGCCCTGACGGCTTTACTACTAACTTCTTCAAAGTTTTCTACACAAATACCTCCTCCATACTATTGAAAGTCTTTAACTATATTATTAAAGAAGGTATTACTGATATACATTGGAATAACTCGAAAACTATTTTAATATTAAAAAATAAACAAGATAAAGCAGATCCTCACAACTACAGACCAATCTCGTTAATAAATGTTGACATTAAGATATTCGCTGCCATATTAGCATGTAGATTAAAAAAAGTTCTCCCGTCTTTAATCTCCCCTGATCAAGCTGGTTTTATGAGCAATAGGCACACGTGGGATAATACGTTAACCCTTGATTCCCTTATACAATTTACCAAAAAAGGAAGAAATCCAATATACGCCTTAACTTTAGATGCCTCCAAAGCTTTCGACAGAGTTAACTGGGATTTTCTGTTTGCCACATTGTCCCATTTTGGTGTGCCTAATTCCTTTTCGGATATGATTAGAACACTTTATACAAATTCCCAAACCTACCTTTACATTAACAAACAGAGATCGGAGCCAATTCTGATCACTAATGGAACAAGGCAAGGGTGCCCACTCTCTCCTTTTCTTTTTAACATTTTTATTGAGCCTTTCTTTCTTTATATTACTCAGAATACCTATCACAATATACCTAAAATACTAAACACTCAGATTGCACTATCAGCGTTTGCTGACGATCTTAATTTATATTTCCAGTCACCCAATACAGACTTACCCAAAATTCTTGATGCCATAAAGAAATTCTCTATCGCATCAGATTATCAAATAAACAATAAAAAATCTCATATATTTCCAATAAACCCTAACTCCCATAAATCCTTTTACTTCCCTGAATCCTCCTTCCGAATAACATATAGCCTTAAATATTTAGGTATCCATTTTGAACATAATCAAGCCTCTATACTTCAAAATAATTTATTAAAAACATGGTCTAACATACAACAAGATCTACAAAGATGGAAACATATGAATTTAGCTTTCCTGTCCAAAGCAGCTATTGTGAAAATGAATATCTTACCTAGACTTCTATTTCAACTTAATGCTTTGGATGTATTAGTCTATAATAACTTTTTCTCCAAAATCAACAAAGAAATAGCTGGTTTCATTTGGTTCCCTAAATCAGTGAGGATTGCTTACCTTAAATTAACCTATCCTAAGGAAAAAGGGGGGCTAAGTCTACCAAACTTTCAATTATACTATAAAATTATTTGCTCAATTAGAGTTTGGTCTATCTCAAATTTCAACATCAAAACACAAACGCATTATCCAGCCTGGGTTAAAATGTGGTATCAACATGTTATATCCAACAAAATTAATCCTCAGGCTATTCCCTTTCTATCTATTACTTCTTTGAACAACTGTAATCTAGCTCAATCTTTGAAACATAAAATCAAGCTTTTCCAAAATCTTATTAAAGATATTAATCTGGTAAATTCTCTATCCCTTCTACAACCGTTGCATCAGAACCCAAATCTTAAAATTAACAATGTAATGATTGACCTTACTAAATTCCCTCTCATCAAAGATCTCAATGTATGGGACATTCTCAAACATAGGTCTAAAACTCTACCCGAGTTACGGTTAATCTTGGGTACTAATAAAAAATACACAGTTATTCTTAGACAACTAAGAGAAATTATTATGGCACAACATTTTAATGTCTCCCCCAATACTCAGGAATTAAACAAACTAGTTGAAGTTATCTCAGCATTCTCAAGCATTAAAAAAACAATATCATCCTCTTACAAGCTATTGACTAACATGATCTACGATTCAAACTGTCTTTTCTCCAACTACTGGAATACCATCGGACCTTCCATTACAGAGGATCAAAAATTATCAGCTATAAAATCTACTCTAGAGCTCTCTCTTTTCAAAAAACTCCTATATACACAAATGATGCTCAACAACAATGCTTACTATACTCCTGTAACTCTTAATAAATTTAATGCCAACACTTCACCCTCGTGCACCTGTTGTCCATGTCCGAAGGCGGACTTGCTTCACATTATGTGGTATTGCAAGCATTCTTACAAACTCTGGTGCTCTCTGAAAGTCCGCCTGGAAAAAATGGGTTACTACACCTCCACACTCTCGTGGGAAACAGCTATTCTTCACATTCCTACATCCAAAGTATCAAAAATGCAACTTCACATCCTGATTATCCTTTGTTCACTTGTTAAACTATACATCACTAGCAATTGGTTAGATCGCACCAAACTTAGTTGGGGTAAATTCAAAGAAATGGCTCATAAACATATTTCTGCACATAAATTCATTATAAAAGGTCCAAAAAAAAGAGCCTATTTTAGTAAACTATGGAAGAAACTTTTAGATTTAGTTCTTAGTGAATAATTTCTCAGGGGTACATTCAAAACATCATTTACCCTTGTCCTTGTTAACCTATGGAGATCCAATGATAATTATGGTAGTGGAAGTGCAGCACATTACATTACATTATGTTGTAAATATTGTATATAACAGTTTGTTTGGTTTTATTAATGACAATGCTTTTCTTATGTTTTACACTCTTTCTCACTTATATCTATATTTAAACTGTTTGATTATGTTTTATATTCTGTAATTATTCAACGCCTCATTTTAATGTTCATTACTACAATGGCTGTATGCATTGTTTCATTTTATTGAAAATAAAATAAAAGAATTATTGGAAAAAAAAAACAAAGACAAGTTGACTGCTACTCATGCTAAGTCTGTTTACAATGTGCAACTGTTTTGTTTAGTAAATGATATCACTACTATGCTAATGAATTGAAAATCATTGTTAGTAGCACAACAGGTGGGTCTATATTATCTTATCTAAGAGGCATTACAGCGATGCCTCTTCATTGACCCATAAAGAATGAACCACCAGTTCTGCGAATGGCTGATTCAGCAATTTATTTCCTAGGGAAAAAAAATCACTTGGCCATCAGTGTGAATTTGCCCCTTTCCCTACTGTAGTGCAATCTCAGAGTTAAGGGCAAAGCACCCTACATTGGAGTGTGTGGGGGTGAAGCACCCCACTTTTACGTGTTTGTAGTGAGGTTTAATTTCTGGCTGGAACAGTGATTTTTTCCATAGGAAAAGAAATCTCTGAATCGGCCATTTGCAGAACTGGCAGTTCATTCTTTAGGGGTCAATGAAGAGGCATTCACTGTAATGCCTATTCGATAAGATAATATTAGACCCCAACAGGTAATATAATTGCTTTTGATGCTGAAGGTTGTGAGTTATAATCCACAGCATGTATATGGATTGCTGATACTGGGTTGTACTTTAAGGGGAGAGGGGTGCTACAGTCCAGAGTATGTCCTCCTTTGGGTGAGATGCCTGGTAACTATGAACCTACTATCAGTTTGCCATCCATTTCTTTTTGCAATATTACCAGCTTACAGTTTTTTTTAAATGTAACATAGGCAATTTATTCTTTAAAAGCAGCAGGCATTGAATTTGTAGACACTGAAATATAAAGTTGTTTGCTAGCAGCAACCTCTTCATTAGTTACAAATCTCTTTAATGTAGAATTATTCAGATTACTTTTACTTCTGAAGAGATTGTGCATATTGAGTGATACAGTCTGAGTGGTCTTTTTTATGGTTGAAATGTTCTGAATTAGGCAGTTTTGTCATTATTGGTTCATATATTTTGTTTCATTTCTTACTGGAAAAATGTTCAAAACTATACATTTAAATCATACTCTAACAAGTGGTTCTGTATTATACAAGGAATATAATTTAATACAATCAGGAAGGTGAATCAAATAAACTCTTGCATGTTTGCATGGTCCTAAAAATGTGTGCAAGGGGTGTATGATTTGAAACAGCCCAAAGGTAAACTTTATCCACCTCTGGCCAGATGTATTTCCTTTAAATGTGAGTTTCAGTGTCATTTTAATAAATGTGAGTTTCAAGGGCAGAGCAGTTTTAATGCCAAAACTATTTTCATTGTGAGACTGCATTGCTTTGTTTAGCAAATGTCTGTCAATGTTTGTGCTATAAAATTTGAAATAAATGTGAAAAATTAAATCCAAACATCTGTAGTCATTGTAGAAGTAAAGTAGAAAACAGTATACACATTGAGAGGTTTGAACAGTGTTTATGGTAACTGGGGAGAAATAGCCAAGTAATGGGATACTGGAATGGCTACAGGGATGGGAGCTGTGTACGGCGGATTGGGAGGCTGTGTATGGGGGGCTGGCCTCAATCCATTACCATACCCAGGGCCCCATTTGACCGTGGTCTGGCTCTGCATGACATATACCTTCTTTGAGATGATTTCCAATCACCAGTGCTTTGAATTTCCATTCTTATTCAGCTTGATTTCCATTTCCCTACATTTTGAGTTCTTTAATGCATATATTTTTTAGGAAAGGATTGTGTTTGTGTAATATTTTTATATGTGTTTGCTCTTTAACTAGTAATTTGCTTGCAGAATTACTGTATATCCCTTTAATTTTTCAAGCATTTTTCATTGGTTGTTTTAATCATGTAATATGGGGTGGGAGTTTTTAAAAACTCTTGGATATTGTTTGGTATCATTCTGAAGTCATTTGTTACAAATGACGAAAGCGCTCCATAAATTTATTTTTTATTGGTTTTCTCATGCCTTGTGTGGTTGCTTAGCTGGTTCAGGCTTGTCTGTATTTTATTTTTGGTTTTGTGTTTTTCTCAGGCTCTGGGCCTGTGTTTTTGTTTAGTGTTATGTTCTTTCAGATTATCCTAAAACATACCTTTTTCCTGTATGCGTACAAAACCCAGTGGTTTTAACAGAAACCTCCAGTATTTGTTATAATACATGGATTTATTTTAATGTGCTTTCTAGTATTTGCTATAATACACAGATTTATTTTAATGTGCCATTATTAATGTTTGTACATAGAAATAATTTTATTGTTATGTCTTAACACTGCATAGCGTTCTTCTCAGTCAAGCCAAGCACATGTCTTACTCGTTTAAGATAAGAAGCCCAAGTTCATTAACTTATTCTAGTTTTCTGAGTTATATCACTGTTACTGCACTTGGCATTGTTTCTGTTGAAGTATTGTGTAATGTATTCTGTATATGCAAACTAATGGTGAGCACATATTATACTTAGGGTTTCTTCTGTTCTCCAAAGTACTTTATCCTGATGCTCTAGCGATGCTGCTATAATATTAGTAACTGCTTTAATATCCTCCACAACTCATGCTATCATATGTTCATATTATTTGTGTCATTTTCATGTTCATCTACATCATCAAAGATGATTGCTATAGTGACTTGGTTACTATGTTGCTTTATTTCCTTGTTTCTTATCTTTCTGAACGTATTTTGCTACTAAAATGCACTTTAACTAAGAAACATTGTTGTAAGAAACTGTTGCTATAAAATAAATATCCCCTCACCACCACTATTAAATTTATTTTTTGTATTTTTTTTACCATTTCTGTAATATGTAAGTTGATGATTTTGCACTTAGATTTTCCATGGAATAGGACAGGAATGGAATCTGACAGAGTTCTGCTAATGGTATGGTGACCATATTTCTTTTTCATCTAGTTATCGCACACATTTCACGTACCACCTCCCCTCCCCTCCCCCAATTTTGAGTTTAACCAAGTTCATTTGGTGCTTTCCAAAACTTAAAAGTACTACTACCATGAGTTCTGACAATATTCCTGGATGTCTGCTAAGAAGTGTGAAGTCTGACATAGCAAACAGCCTCCATTAACTCTTCAGTCCAAGTCATCTACTGATTATGCCCCACAGTGTGGAAAATGGCAGGTGTAGTGCCCCTGCAGAAAGGGGGTCCCTATACTGACTATGGGAATTGCAGGCCCATTATTTTCAGTAGTACTATTTGCAAAGCTATAGAACATATTATAGGTAAAGAAATAAAAAATAATATACATGCCATGTATATTGTTTGGTACACAACAGATTGGCTTTGTAAAATGTGGATTGTGCATGCTTGACCTGGTAGACGTCTTTGAAAGGGATACTGAGGCCTTGGATAAGGGCATACAGTCTACACTGCTTTGGAACTGTTTCTCATACTGGGAATAATGATCAACTCTCCCAACTCAACATTAGTTTGCTGGACTGGTAATTGGCTGCCATCTCTAACCTTCATGGCACGAGATCCGTGTGTTTGCTCTAGATGGAAAAACATCAGTAGTGCTATCCTATGGAGCTCTGTCCTGATTTCTCTCTACTTTGGTATTGATTTCTATGGTTAAAAATCCAGTATCAATGGACTTAGGGCCATCCATGTTTGCTGATTACAAACTCGGAGGTGGCTATTAATTGTCATTCTGACACTCAAATTCTACACCAAGTGTTGGACCAAACAAATGCTTAGTATATTAATCACAGACTTATCCTCAACACCATTTGCCAATCTAGCATCACTACTGCTTATCATATAATTAACAGTCCACTGAAATTTGATACAGTCAGTAGTAACTTAAGTACATATGTTCATGGCAGACTGTCCTTTAAGCATCTTGCATCCCTGGTGGTTAGGAAAGCTTACTCTGCACAACTTTTCATTCACAGTATCTCATAAAGGTACAAAGAAGTTATAGGCTCTATTAAGTCATCCATTTTAGACCGATCCTTGCATATAATACAGCCTTCAGTCTGTACCTCGCTACACACCTAAACTAGAATGAGACATTTCCTCACTGGAAAGATTTCAGGTCTCAGTGCCCTTAGCAACACTGATAGACTAAAAGACTTGTCCCTCTACTCAGTGTTATACAGACTCCTAAGGGTGATATTTTGTTAGTTGTACTGTCTGTGAATGACCCAGAACTCAATGAACTCTACCTAAGCAGAACCAGTGGTAAAGCAAACACCCATTTTAAAAGCTTAAACCTATACTGTAACATCAACAACAATGGTGCAACAAATATCTAACATGATGTATCCCTAGTTTCTGGAATAAACTGCTCTTGCCTAGCAAGTAGATTACTTTCCCTAAGAACCTTTAAACTGGAGACCACAAATTTTGAGGATATTGTTAATCTCCCACCAATATTTGTATAATGTTGCTAGGCTCAATGGCCTGGTCTGGCCATAGATTAGTCAGAACCTATGAGCAGGAACAATACATAGAATGCTTTTTCATTGCTCCTCTATCCCGCTTTTTTCAAACTAGTCTCTCAGTTATACAAGTATCTGGTTATTCAGAGAGTATTCATTTCGTATGGCTATCAATATGACATAAAGTATCTGTCATTAGAAAAAATAGCTACTCTATCTGTGAGTATTCAAGGGTGACCTCTTCAATAAATGTCACTTGAAGAATCGTGCTGGCTGTTAACATAGCAAATGCTTGAATGCATACTATAATTTTATTCATCAGTTTAATATTTTCTTCATATATGTGTGCATTT
>NC_056737.1:352399897-352554897 GCF_019279795.1 Protopterus annectens | reverse complement strand
TAAAACTTACTAACAAACAGGAGGAGAAAGGTTTCTATTTATCCTTTGTGCTACCACACTCTGTAACATACAGTTCAAGATAAAAATAGAAGACCTTCAACATTTGGAAAACTTAATGGCTACAGAAAAGATGCTTTTTTATTTTTGTAAATGTTGCCAAGCCATGATATATCTCAGGATCTTTTGCTACTTTCTGAAGTAGTAAAGCTAGTCAAATGTGTATTATCAGATAAATTATTTCTTTTATCAGTTCAAGAAACAATTTGAGTTAAGATCTCTTGACAAGTCTGTCTGAAATTACAATTTACTGGACAGTACCGTGTATATTTTTACAAGTCTGTTAACCATTTATTTGAATGTTTTGTGGCCTTTATTTAAGCTACAACATCTTCAACTGTACTTTCAAATAGCATCTGTGTATTTACTGTTAAGATAATAAAACATAAAGACAAAACTGAATATAGGAAATTATTTTGATCTAATTGTCTAGTAGACTACATGGGTTAGTGTAAGAGACCCATGCTACTAGAAAATTTAACCTCTTAAATTGAAAATGCAAATCTTCTCATTATTTAAAATGTTTCTCTTCCACACTTCTCTTCTAAGTCTTCTTTTCATGACCTCTTTTGTAACATCTTAACTAAGACTATCTCCTCTCACAGTACCCCTCCCCTACAAATTCTAATCCCTCACCACTTCTTGCTGAAATTATACAATTTCATATAGCACCAAACCTTTTTATCTCCACCAAATTAGCATTTTTATATATATAGATATGCACATCAACACACCATTCCTCTGCTTCGTAAATATACTAAAATTATATTCAAGAACCTAATCCAAGTTATGCTGATAGGATTAAACGTCAGACTTGGCGGTGACATCCACCCCAATCCAGGCTCCAAACTAATCCACTAATCCCAAACACACCACCCCTTCCACATGCTCACATTACTGCTAACCTTACCCATAGAAATCAGACCTTTTTCTTCTTAACATGAATCTCAGGAGGACAGTGAACAAAATGCATACATTTTATGCATTACTTTCACTCTGTTCTGCTGACAAAGTAACTTTAAGTGAAACCTGGCTACAACCTGTGATAAGCAACAATGAAATTTTAACTCAAGGCTACAACATCCATAGACTGGCTAGATTAAACAAATGTGGTGGAGGTCCAGCTATTATTTACAAAAGCACACTCAAACTTCAATGTCTAGAATCAAACCCTCCTAAATTCAATAATGTTGAAATACTGCTTACTAGACTTGAATTAAACTTCCAAAGAAAGCCATAACTATTATAGCAGTCTACAAACCCCCTGCTAACAACCCCACTTTAATTGAGGATTTTCTTAATGGTTGTCCTTAACATTCTCTCAGAAACTAAAGTTATGGGTGACTTTAATACAGACTGGCTGTCCTGTATTTCATACATGTATATGATTTTTCTTAGATAATTAAATCTTTAATTATAACTGACAAAAAAACCTAACAAACAGTCACTACTAGATTGGCTTTTTAACTATAAAACCTTCACTTGCATCATCAGAGTGCCTCCCAGATAATATTAGTGACCTTCTACCCAGTTACTTTATCAGACAGCATCTATACTCTCCTAAAACACTACTTACAGAAAAATTTGCAGCAGAAAAAAAATTTTCACCACAAATTTTCGTAGCTACCTTACAACAATGCAACTGGACCCCACTAATATATCTCCCACTAGATAATGCCATATCATATTTTAATAATAAAGTTTTAGACATACTCAACAGCCAAGCTCCTCCTAGAGTCATTAAATTAAGACAAGCTATTCTCCCTGGCTAGCTAAGGAACTAAGCTATTACTTAAAACCAGAGATAAAGCTTGGGCACACTATCAGACCAACAATGCCAAACCACTCTAGGTACTTACCGGTGACTTAGAAATAAAGCCAAGAAACAGGTAAAAAATGCTAAAAATCCTATTACATTGTGACACAAAACAAATATAAAAAAAACCCTAAAAAATTGTGGGCTTCTATATATCAACTACTTTAGCCATCACCAAGACCTACCACTACAAGCAACATAGATAGTATAGCTACTCAACTTAATACATATTTCACAAATTCCATATTAAATTTGACCAATGCTAATAGCAACACACCTCTAACTATTCCCAAAGCTCCAAAAGACTCATCTAGTGCCTTTTCCTTCAACCCCATACAAACCAGCACCATAAAGAAATTACTCAACAAACTCAAACCTACTGGAACCATTTTATAACAATATGAATGACTCAAAACTAACAAAATGCCTGTGCATTGATATCCCAAGAGCATTTGTAACAGTAAATCATAAACTTATCCTTCTGGCTGAAATGCAATATGATGATTTCAAAGTTGCCTTAAAAACAGAATGTTCCAAGTATGCTTACAGCCTGCCTTTTGACAGAAGGCACTATTAATACACAAGCAAAACACAAATCAGTTCTTGGTCCTCTATTATTTTTCTTATTTTTCCTTTTCAGTAATGATCTATCTGCTGTTCTACTGCACATCCTCTTGGTCCTTCATGCAGACATATTGCTATTTAAATCAGGTAAGAACACAAAGACCATTCAACTGAAACTTCAGCCTAGCTTTACAGACTTTTACCACTAGCTGAATAAAAAATGCTCCTAATAAATCCCCTGAAGTCTAGCAAAATGATATTTGACACCACACAAATAAACTTTACATCCCCAAATCTAATTAGTAATGCAGATATCGACCCACTACAAATGATAACAGAACTGAGGTACTTGGGGATCACCTTGATCCATACATTTTCATTTCCAGACATACTGACAATGTTGTTAGCAAATCAATTCACCAGCTGAAGCCATGCTATAGAATTTTATTCTTATTCACCCCTCCAGCTTGTAATGGATTAACAAAAATGTGCCCATCCCTAAAATGAAATACGGGCTCCCTCTTGTAACTTTACATTCCAGCTCAAACACATGTAAAATACAAAGGACTATAAGTAAAATCTTTAGATTCCTTGTCACAGAACCCCAAACTAATCACTTCCAACTTCTGCAGTGGTGAAGCTGGTTACCTGTAAATGTGAGCCTCCTTTCTTCTAAGCTACAAAATCTGTATGTTAAAATAGAATACCCCCCCCCCAAAAAAAAAAACAAAATGACAAATAAAGGTGCCTAAGTATATACTTAGAGACAGCCAAGAAGATAACATTATCCTTATTAGATCTCATTTTAAAAACTTCACATGAGAAAGAGCTATCTCTAGGCTAGGCCCGACTGTTTGGAATTGGTTTACCTGTAGAAGTTAGGCAGTAGGAAACATTTCAATTATTAAAAACAAACTAAAATAACTGTTTAAGGACACCATCTCTTCTTGCTTCCATGACAATGCCTCATCCTTTCACCTTGTACTGTAACTACATCTTTTTTGTATGAGTATACTTTCAAGAAATGACCACTGGTTAACTGTCTAATTGTACGTATTGAAAATATCACTTGCATTTATAATTATAAAATGCTAAAGTATACTCTGCTTTGTCACTGTACTATGTACAACTCCTTGCATTATTTAATCTGTGTATAATTTTCTGTTTTCTTGCAACCTGGTAGCTCAGTGATAACTGAAAAGGGTATGTCAAGCAGTAGACTTACCCAGTTACCAAGCTGAAATAAATAAGTGGCCATAGTTTTCACTGTACTGCATTTCAGATTGATTTAATGTTTTGTTTCTTACACCCTGCCTAATCAAATTTTCCCTATTGTAAATTGGAATCCTACTCCAAAATGTTATGATACTAAAATGAGCTATGACAATTAAAAGGAAGTATCCACAAAAGGTCATAAAAATGTGTGTGGTAAGATGCAACTTAATTTTGAATCTTTTCTGATCCAGCAGTCAGTTAAGCCAGTGATATGTTTGTTATATACCCCATGACATACACACGCACACACACACACACACACACACACACACACACACACACACACACACACACACACACACACACACACACACACACAGTTCTATAGAAGCAAGCAGAGAGTATATACTGCCCACTAAAACACATGATTAGTCTAGTGAAACAGGTAGTCGAAACATATATTGATTTCCCTAAGCAATCACTGGCTACATTTTTCACAAAGCCCCCCCCCCCCCAATCCCCATAATGTGCTGTTAAAAAAAAGGAGCTAATAAATGTAAACACACAATTTAAATAAGCATAGCATCTAAAAAGTCAGATCAAGTAATAATGGAGGGTAATCCCTGTTAGAGGGCATAGAAATTTGTCTTAAGTCTGAGTTCTTTCAACACAATTGGAAGGAGATATAGTTCAGGGTCTTAAGATGACTCTGACTTAGCATATAATTTTATCTTAAATTAATAAGAGACTAATTTTAAAATGTGATATTATTGCAATTGGAGCTATTGTTACTGAGGTAAGATCAGTTTAAAAAAAATGGGTCTGTATTACCAGATCGAAACTTTAGTTAGTCAAATAACTAAAGATCGATCTGGTAATATCGAAATCCAAAAACTGCAAATGGTCCATTTAATGCAGGGAAAGAATTCCCTTGGCCACATCAAAAAAAAAAAAAAAGTTTAAACCCAAATCAAGTGGGGGGCTGTTCCCTCCACAACCCCTCTAACTAAATATACCAACTCCGAGATCGGTCTACATTGAAGGAAAGGGCATAATCTGCATAATGGCCAAGGGAATTCTTTCCCTGTGTGAAATCAGCCGTTCTCAGTTTCTGGATTTCGATATTACCAGATTGATCTTTAGTTATTCGACTAACTAAAGTTTTGATCTGGTAATATAGACCCTACAAAAACATGATGTTGCAATTTGGATGGGATGGCAGAGTTTATAGGATCGTAGTGGATTACTAACCTATCAACCCTAGTGGGCCTTTTTAAGCCTAGCCATGCTTCCCAAAAATATTAGCCATGTTTTGATCTCATAGATTTTTCCAGGTGTATATATAACTCCGGTATGTGTGGTCAAGCATTTACAAGGTACTTCTCTCTAAAAGAGATGACCCAGGTTGTGCTTTAACAGATGCAGGGAAGAACTCTGATCAACGTAGGTGATGTATGATGATCAAAGACCAAGACACTGTCTATATGCATTCACAGATCTCAAACCACTGGTCTACTCTTTGTGGTGTATTATATATGTGGTGATTTGCCAGGTAGGCAGTCTTCCAAAAGAAGCTGTCATGTACTGTACTTCTTAGCATTAGGTTTTTGATACTGATATTTGCACTAATTATTGGTCCATGTCCAGCCTTCTTGGAGGGGAATTTGTCTTGGAGGGATTCAATGACTGCACCTAGTTTGCAATCACTAGTGTTGACATCAGAGAAGTTGATACTACAAAGGAGTAGACCCAGCACTGAGTCCTGAGGGACTCAACTAGTGACCAGCCTTTTTGTGGAGATTGACTCCCTTATACTGAATTCCCAAGTCCTTTCTGTGAGCCATTTGACTATCCTATGGGTGACATAGGGGTTCATACCTAATTTTGTAAGCTTGCCAACAATGTCTGAGGGTGGATTGTGTAGTATGCCTTGGCCAGCTCAAGGTAGGCAGTATATACTATTTTGCCCTTATCCATTGCTTTGCTGACCTTCTTGAAGAAGTCTACCATGATTAGTAGGTATAACCTGGGCTTGTTGAAACCTACCTGAGTATAATTTAGTGTCTGAAGGTTTCCTGTGTTGAAATTTATCAATTCCATGATCATTATTTCCATGGCTTTATATACTAGACTAGTCCAGCTTATTGTTTGATAGTTTCTTAGGCCTGTGGATGGTTTGCCCTTGTGCTGAGGGATAACCTTTATAGTCCTCCATTTATTCAGCACAACATTTGTTTGGAGGCTATGGTTAAATAGCAATTCTAGTGAGCCTGATAGATCATGTTTCATGCTATTATGGAGACATCCTGAGATATTATCAGGTGTCATTACTGCAGTGTTTTTGGCCTTGGAGACTGCTTTGAGGACCTGCTCCCTAGTAATAGTTGGGGGGGGGGCAATGGTTGGGGGTATTTCTTGAACTGGATCTGGGACTGAGAGTGGGGTAAAACTGAAGCTGTATTTATCAGTCAGTAGACTAGCTACATCCCCTGGCTCAATACAAGTGGTTTTATTTACAATTAGTTGGCACAGTGTTGTGTGCCTCCTTTGAGGTTGCAGACATAGCTGATGAACACATTGTGATTGTCCTTAGCTTTAGCAAACTTAGCCCCTTGAGTTGCTTATTTAATTCGATGAGGAAGTTGTTACCTTGCTTGGCATTGCACTTCCTATTTCTGACATGATTTTCTTCCTTCTGTTGTACAACCTATTAATGATGGGATTCCACCAGGCTGGCTTGCTTTTTGAGTTTGTCTTGTGCTTATTTTGGGTAAGTACCGCTGCCTCTATGCGGCTGTATACAACTGCAAAAGAGTTTTTGTGAATGACTCAGTATAGGCAGCAGTATTCTCTGAGACTGAGTGGACTTTAAATTTTGCCAGGGTGTGAGTTAAAAGTAAGAAGTTTGCCTTGAAATAAGTCCAAAAAAATTCAGGGTTAGCTGGTGTCCCAGGCTTTATTTTTATTTCGAAGGAGAGAGCTTTATGGTCCAGCCTGATCATTGAGGAAGTTGCTTTCTGGTGGTGGTGGGGCAACATTCCCCATATACTGGCGAGGACTAGGTCAAGGATATTTGCACCTCTAGTGGGTTTTCAGACTAGCTGATCCAAGACATTGATATTGACAAAATCCAGGAATCTTTTGGGCCTGAAGTTTGGGGTAATATATGATTCCCAGTTAATAGCGGGGTAGTTGAAGTCACCAGTGAGTATGGTGTTAGGATGAATGAGGAGTGAATCCAGTTTATTTAAGTAAGTGGTTTGAGTTTCCTAGGTCATGGGGGGGGTGGGGTCCTGTAGCATGAAAATATATGGTATGGGACTTTTATGTTAAGTTATATATGGTGAAGCTCAAGTATGTCATATTGTTTGACCAGCCCTGAGGCATATTTGTTTTTGATGCAAGTTGAAATAACTCCACCTTTTGTCCCTTTCTGTGCGGTAGCTGATTTAAAAGTGCAGAAGACATTATAGCGCTGTGATGCTGGAGTGCACTCCGTGGCTTTAAACCATGTCTCAGTAATTACACAGTCGTCTATGTTCTCCCTGGCAAGGAGAGCTTATAGGGAAATTCATTTTTTGTTCAGACTCCAGTCATTGGGCAGTACCTCCTTTACATTATCCTAAGCTGGTATAGTTATCTTAGATGGTTTATCAGGTTGACAATTCCTAAAAAAGACACTATAGGGGTGGACAAGGTTTTGGCCAATATTCTAAAGACTAGAGGGGACAGGTGCTGACCACTCCGGGTGAAGCAGTCTAGTTTGTCAACTATATCATCCCAGACTGACAAATATTTTTCTCTGTTTGAATGACCCCTAAAACTTAGCCAGTTATTAAAGCCCATTGTCTTCTGTTCATATTATGGAATCATCCTTGGAGAAGGTAGAATGCTGCTAGCTGCATACCAGTCAAGAGCTCTATCATGCTCCAGGGAGGTAGTATCAGGTCATTCACTGCCATGTGGACTATGAATGAGTCATAGTGGTACTTGTGGTTGCCACTGGAGTAGTTGTTGGATACAGAGCAGCAACAGATTTCTCTGATAATTCTGCATGACACCATCATATGTGAATTGATCTTTGCTTGTCGGCTGTAAGGAAGAAGACCTAATTAGGCACAGGGCATGAGGAAGTACCAAGTATGTCTGTGCCAATGTGCATAGGTTCATAGGTTTTTATAATAGGCTAATGACCACCAGGGTCTTTACAAGCCTAGCCATGCAACCCAGCACAATTTTGTCCTAGAGTTCCTTGATAGGTGCATTAGTATTATTTTATCTTGATAGGTGCATGCTGGCATTCCTTCAGTTCATCTGTACAGGGTTCTATTTTTTCTCATGACCAAAAATAGCTTCAGTGGAATGATGGTTTCATGTGCTGCCCGACAACCCCTAGGAAGTTTTCTACATATTCATAAAAGTAAGCTGCAGTGGTTGTTGTAGAGCTAGAAATATCTGTGGCAGGAGCCTGTGCTCACAGTAATAATACAGGGTGACAATCCCCTGGTCAGGCTAGCCATTGAAGGCAGTATTTTGCATTTGTTGTGATTCCTAGCTAGGGAGGGTTATCTAGTGTTTCTATATAGATTTTGTTCCATCCCCAGACTCATGCTTAATTAGCAGTTTCCAATATAGATTTCTGTGGAACAGGAAACTGAAGTAGGTTGGGGTACCACATGTTTAGATGTTGGTGATAGCATTAGGTATGCATTTTATGACTGCCTAAAAACTTGGCATATCAGGAATGAAGCAAAACAAACTGTACTGCACACATGCTTACCATTGTCTACAAGGACTGAATGGATGTATATTCAGTACCCTTTGAAATGGTCCAGGATTTTGCCACTCAGACCAGATGCTGTCATTACATAGAATACAACATTGGAGGAGTAGATGTGAGAGATCAAAATCTCAGAAAGAGGTCTACTGATGTCCTACCGTGAAAAGTAAGTAATTTATATGCTTTCATTCTCTGCTTCTCTGCTATATATAATAAAATGTTTGGTGACTACTGGAAACTGATGAATATGTAAATATTAGCATAAGGAATACTGCACCAGAAAAGCTCTTATGTGAGGAGAAATTCAGGAAGAAAAATGATCTTGTGTTTCAGCTTTGTCACACAAATGTCTAGCAGATTGTTATAGACGTATTTTATGTTTCACTATTTAAAGAAATTAAATGCATATGCACATACACTGCATATTTGTACTATGTTTCCTGTGAGATCATTACTGTCATAATGTCATCACTTTCTCATATCTTTTTTTAAGCAAAACATAACATTAGGATGAGAGCCATACAATAATAAAACCCAAAACACTTGTTACAGAAAAATCATATTTTTTCTATATCAATATCTATTACTAGAAGCAAATGTTTAAGTTAAAATAAGCCAAGAACAACTGCCAAATACACCAAGCAAAAAGCACACGAAAGGAAAAAACACTTTAATACAAAACACAGCAGAGCTTTCGGATACAATCCTTTATCAATACTGAAAAATACAAAGTTCTCTACTCTTAAATATAGGTCCAAAGAGGTCATATGACCAGCAGCCAAAAAATCACATGACCTAAACTAATGTAAAACATATTAAAACACTTAAAAACAACATTAAAATTATTAGAAAAACATATTTGCATTACTATAACTGTTATAGTTTCGACCTACTCAGCCTAACCAAAATTGGTTTAAGGCTTACCATACTATTTAAACCAGGAGCACAGTCACTGGTGAGTCTCAGGATCCACTCATACTCCTTAATTTCCAAATAATTGTTTATATCTCCACCTCTTGGAGAAGGGTACACAGAATCTATAACTCTAAATCTAAAAAGATGTTGTTGTCCACACTCTAACATATGTTTATATAAAGCATTTCTATCAATACATCTCCTAATCTCTGGCTTATGTTCTGTAATCCTTTCCTTTAGCTTACGTGTAGTCTTCCCTATATAAAACGACTTACATACTACACACGTAGCCAAATATACTATGTGTGTTGCCGTGCATGTTGCTAATGTATGAAACCTAAAGATCTTTCCAGTTACAGGGTGTTCAAAAGCATCACTCCCAGTACTAACAATATCCTCACAGCAAGAACAGCTATAGCACTTACGTGTGCCAGGGTTGGTGAGCAGAGGTCTAATAGTATTGCTAATGAAATCCTTGTAACACAGTGAATTCAAGGTTCTCATGTTTCTATATGCAAAATAAGGTCTATTACCTAGTAGAACCTTTAACTCATTAGAAGCCATCAAAATTAACCAGTTCTTAGATATAATTTGTTTTATAAATGGTGTCCTCATACTATATGAAGTCACATATCTAACTGGTTCTATATTAATGTGTCCGCTGCTAGAAACTGTATCCCTGGGATCCAAAGTATCAGAGAGAAACGTGGGTCTAACTATAGTCTTCCTGTCCTCTATTACTTTAATTTTCTCAGCAGAAAGTAGTAAACTATCATAGCCACTAAAGGCAAAATCCGCTAACATCTTCTCTAGCTGCAATCCAAAACATTGGTCATCGGTATTAAGTCTGCTTAATCTACATAACTGAGACCTCACAATGCCCTTGAAAGTATGTGGTGCATGCATACTATTAAAGTAGGTGTATCTGTTGTTTTTAAGTGTTTTAATATGTTTTACATTAGTTTAGGTCATGTGATTTTTTGGCTGCTGGTCATATGACCTCTTTGGACCTATATTTAAGAGTAGAGAACTTTGTATTTTTCAGTATTGATGAAGGATTGTATCCGAAAGCTCTGCTGTGTTTTGTATTAAAGTGTTTTTTCCTTTCGTGTGCTTTTTGCTAAGTTAAAATAAGACCAAAACAAGATATTTTGACTGCTCTGATTTCGAAGTTCTGAAATTAGGTCAGATTTCTGTATTGCTTTGTAATTTTCAAGAATAGTTACTGCTAATATTTAATGACTGTAGCAGATTGCCTGTGACAGAACCCAATAATTCTATACCTGTACAATTATGATTTTATTATTCTCTTTTTTGAAATTCCAAATGTACTGGAATCAGACAGGGATTCTCCTTTTAATATTCTAAAGTGCATGATTTTATTTATTTTTTTTTTATTTTTTTTTAATATTTTTTATTTCTTTATTTGAAATTGAGGGTGAACTGACTCTTCTATAGCTGCAAGAAAAAAGGCAGGTTGAGGCATTTATTATTTATTTATACATGCATAAATTTCAAGTATGGGCAATAATGCCCTTCTACCCTGCCAATATACCAAAACAGTTACTCCTATAGTAGGTTCATAGGTTGTTACTAGGCTTACAGTCCAGGAGACTGTTGAGGGGCTTAACACAAATTCCCAGCTGCTCTCAAGCATTTTCTGCATAAGTGAATTGCTCAAGGTCACACAGCAGGCAAATGAGGGCTGCTGAGGGAATCAAACCTTGTACCACAAGGAAGCAGTGCTCACAGTCTTAAACCTCTATACCAACTGCCAAACATCTTTCAAACAGGGAAGTCTATGGAAATAATACTTGCAAATATTACTCAGAATGTGTATGTCTATTCCACACAGCAGTACAGGGAATAAATGCAGAACTATTTAAGCCTGTATTAAAAAAACTCTCTTTGATTAAAAAGTAAAGCTGAATATTTTATATAAGTGAATAAAATCTACTGACATGAAAGACAAAACAAAAATGAAAGCCTGTTTGTATTATAATAAAAATGTTGTGTCTCAGTCTGAAGGCAGGCATCTTAATTTTTTTAATAACTAAGAAATAACAAACGTGCATCGTTATTCTGCTAAGCCATCTCATACTGTGAAAGTAAATGAGATTATGAATATTAAGAGAGCTAAGTCAGAAATGCATCATTTTGAAAAAAAAGAGTACATACGCCTAGCTTAGAACCAGCAGGGTCCACTAATCCCAAGTCCCTAGTAACAGAATATTGCTACTGATTTTAAGAGATCTATGTTTAAAATGTCTGAAATATTCATAGACATCAAAGACTGAAATTATTTGAGTGCTAATTCTTGGTAAAGTACAGCATACTGTAAATTATAAACATTTGTCACATTTCATAGTTGCTTTGAAAGATGCATTACACTGCCTTAACTTGTACACAAATGAAACTTGTACACAAATGAAATACCGAGATGTGTCCCGGTTGCCTTCAATAAACACATTGCATAGGTTCATAGGTTCATAGGTTGGTACTAAGCTATTAGCCCTATGCAAGCCTAGCCATAACAATTCCCTGGCTATTTCTTCCCACAATATTTACTTCCCTGGACCCCTGTCTAGCAGGGCGACTGACGTGATCCCCGGGGTGAATTTCCTTTCTCCCATCCAATCGTCAAGGTTTTTTTGAAGAGGGCCAAAGAGGCACTCTGCTTGACATGTATGGGCAATCTATTCCAGAGTCTGGGGAGTCTCTGGGTCAGAAACCTATCCCTCCAGCATGTTTTTTTTATTGTGATGACAAGGTTTAGATCCCTGGAGCATGTGGCTCTGAGTGATTGGATTTCTTTAAGTGTAGCATGTCCAACAGCTCTGGGTTTGACATGGCCTTGTATGTTAAGCAGAGATCGCCTCTGAGTAGACGATATGTGACAGAGTATAGCTGGAGTTTCTTAAGGCAGTCAACATAGGGCATCTGCTTTAGGCCTGTGATTCTTTTAGTGAGGTATTTCTGTGGCCTTTCCAGTTGTTGCAGATGTCTTGAGAGGTACATACCAAACGGGACATTGTAATCTATAATGGGTCTAATGAGGGATGAGTACAGTGGGACAATGACCTCCTTTTTTCTGGATGAAAAGCCCTTAGTGATGAGATGTGCCACATAGAGGGATTTTCTGACTGTTGTGGTGATGTGGTTATTGAAGGTGAGACCACTGTCCACCTGTGTCCCTAAGTCTCTTATCACACTTTCAGTGTTTAGTGTACTGCCACCTATATGGTAATTCATGGATACATGTTTTTTTCCCAAAGGGGATAACTATACATTTCTTGGCATTGAGATTGAGCCCATGGCTCTGGCACCAAGCATCTGTTTCTGTAAGGCCCTTTTGTAGAGTATCCACATCATTTGGGGATTCAATAATGGCTCCCAGTTTGCAGTCATCTGCAAACTTTGCTAGCCAGAGCCCCTTAGTGTTGGCCTGTACTTCAGAGAAGTAGATGCCAAACAAGAGCGGTCCCAGGACTGAACCCTAAGGTACTCCACTTGTCACTTGTCTGGAGCTGGATTTGGAGTCAGCTACTTTTACAGTGTGGGTTCTGTAAGTAAGCCAGTTTACAACCCATCGAGTGACGTAGGGATTAATGCCCAGCTTAGTAAGTTTATATATGATTCCAGATGATGTTTGACGACCTTTATTAAACTTTCATAAACACAACTTTATTGACCAATATTATTTATTAATCACAACATGAACATCCATATAACTGATAATAATCACAGCATAAACAATTGTTAACTAGGACAGCGTGACCTCACTCACCCTGGACAAATAAGCAGCGGCCTTACCTCCACTCGCTTATTTACTTATCAAGGAGCATCCCATCACTCATGTTCATGCCCCACTTATTAAATTAAACATCCACCCAAATAAGCAGCATCCTTACTACCTCCACTCACTTATTTTACTTAACAAGCAGCATCCAATCACTCACTTTCCTTTCCCAATGTATTGAAATGAACATCCAACAGTAGAGGGAGAACAGAAGAGAGATAAGTCTGGCTCTTCTTATCTGCCTACCCAAAGTTATAAAATAACCACAATCCCCACTCTTCCACAAAAAAGGTACAGAGGGCGGGTATCAAGTTCATGCCAAAATGTGATTCCTTACCCAGTTACCCTTGCATAAAACCCATTAAGCCCCTCTCTATAATTGCCTCATTTCCTCCCAATCATCCTAGATTTCCATTTAACACTTTCACCCCCCCCACTAGCCTTCTTCCCCTACCATCTTAATTCCCACTGCTATTTCTACCTAACCCCCACCTGAAGATATCCCTAGACAAATTGGTTTGTTACTGAACCTAATTTCTGATGTGACTACAGCAAAATGAAGAAACCACCATTCTGTTGTGCCTTTTGCAAATAAAGTGTATGCATTGTTGTACTTTTTTTGCTAAACCAATACATTATCCATTTTAAACAATCTCTGATATTTAAAGGCTGAAAATTGTTAGCAACTGATTGATAGTGAAGCCTCATAAGTATTATTATACAATGACTGGTCATTAACATTCAAAAACGTGCATGCTGATTGGTAAGCCCAACCAGCATGCCTGTTGTAAAATCAAGCATATCCTAATAGAAAAAGTCCATCCACCTGGACTTTGATCTATTAATATATGCTATGGCTTTTTAGTTGTCTTGAGCTAAGAAGTCAAGAAGTATGAAGTCTGAAATGCAGACAGTTTAAAGATATGAGAGAGAGACAGGACAGAAATACAGTGAAAATCAGGTGCATCTGACTTTCCTTGTATTTCTGCCCTGCTTCTCTCATATGTCTAAACTGTCTGGATTTTAAACTTTATTTAATAAAAAAATCCTTTCCGAAGCACTGATATCCTGCATACGCGTGAGAACCTAAGTCCCATATGCATGTGCATTGCATGAAGAAAGCGGCAGAATACTGAAAGAAAGCAGAACACCACCGCAGCACCATTATACAAAGACATTATTTAAGAAAATTACGTTTTTTTTTCTTAAATAATGTCATTGGATAATAGCAATACTCCATGGCTGGTTCTGGGCAATGCTGGATTTACCCATGGGTGGCTTTGTTAATTTGTCTGTGGTGGGTCATTGCTATAATATAAGCATTCTCTTGCTTAGTGTTCCATCTTTTTGGAGCTATACCTTATGTTTCTGCTGCTTAAGGGTCACAACTTCTGTCAACAACTTGCATACAGTATAGGCAGGTGGTATTTCATCTCTGAAGTGATGAAAACATTTAATCCCACCTGTGTGTTTTACATAAGTTCATCTTGTTTATTTATTTACATAAATAGCAGGCATAGCTAAATTTATGTAGCATAAAATGAGTATTTAAACATAGACCTACTCATTACACATCAGGATTATTTTTAGTATTTCTTTAATATTTTAACTAGCGCTTCCAGTCTGCAATATTTCAGAAAAACATAGAAATAACAACTATAACCAAAAAAGGTTCTTAATCTGAACAGGTCAGTGTGAACATTGCTTCATTCATGGCAAGAAAGCTTATGGACAAGATTGTTAATGCTAAGGGAAAGTGGTCAGTATGGCCAGAGAATGATGCATACTCCATATTAACAAAGAGTTTTAGGCCTGTCTGCTGGAAAGGATTCATAAAGGATTCATTCCAGTTGAAACCTGCTGTTTGTCTAGCATTTAGGCCTGTCAGGTTCATGGATTAGTTAATAAAGTTGCAGGACAACTTTTACAGGGTCTGCTATATGATCTTTAATACCATTTTCTCAAGTTCCATCTACTTGCTACCACCTGCTCAGTAGGCTGCTACTGATCTAGAACTGACAAAACACAGTGTAATAATATTTCTACAGGAAGGTTACACCCCCTGATATGGGAGCTCTACCTCCAGATTTTGACAAGTGTGTGTGTGTGTGTGTGTGTGTGTGTGTGTGTGTGTGTGTGTGTGTGTGTGTGTGTGTGTGTGAGTGTGTGTGTGTGTGTGTGTGTGTTTGTGTGTGTGTGTGTGTGTATGTATGTATATGTATATTATATGTGTGTGTGTATATATATATATATATATATATATATATATATATATATATATATACATCTATAGCTATATCTACATCTCTCTCTCTCTCCATATATATATATATATATATATATATATATATATATATATATATATATATATATGGGAGTGCTTAAGATAAGGTAAACACCAATTGTTGACATCTGCTTTGTCTATAGGTTCATAGAAAATTATTAGGCTAACAGCCCTAGACCCATTACAAACTTCGCCATATTTATTTTGAGTTGCCCCAATTGTCAGTGGTTAGGTGAGTGATGTTCACAGAGGTAAGGGTCTATGGTAGTTAATACCAATGTCTACTGTCCAACGGGACATAGGCACTACCATAGGATTGAATTTGGTCACCCATCCATTGATCTAGGTTGCATTTGAAGATGGTCAGGGTGGGACTTTGTTTCACATGAATTGGAATCTTGGTCCATAGAAGTGTCAGTCGCTGGGATTTGTATCTATCTCTCCACCATAACCTGTTCACGTCAGAGGCTAGGTTAAGACCCCTGGAGCGAGTGACCCTCATGCTATCCTCCATTCCACAGGAACATAACCAGTTTGCAGGCTGTGGTTAAACAGGGATCCAAGTGTGTCTGCTAGGTCATGCTTTAAGTTGTTAAAAGGTAACCTGGGATGTTGTCTGGTCCCACTGAAGCTGCATTTTTGGCCTTGGAGAGTGCCAAGATGATATTATCTTGAGATAATGGGCTGAAGAATGGTGGCAGGTATACTTTGGAGGATAACTGGAGGGAATGGGGGATAAAATTTCTTCAAATCTGTCAGCCAGCAGGTTGGCTATTATGTCCGATTGAGTACACATGATGCCATCCACAACCAGTTCAGTGCATAGCTGGATATTTCCTTTTAGAGTTTGAATGGAGTTTAATGCTGTGTGATTATCCTTAGCTAGGGAGGCTATTTTACTTTGTAATTAGCTTTGGGAGACTTGATAAGATCTCTAATTTGTTTGTTTAAGCTAGAGAAGGATTTCTTCCTCTGCTGAGCCAGTTCCCTTTTGTTCTTGGATATTAGTTTCTTTCTTTTGTTGTATAGCCTGCTTATAGTTGGGCTCCACCAGGGTGGCTTGTTTTATTGGCAAGACCTGGTTTTAATCCAGTCAGGTACAGATGGTTCTATACAACTGCTTATGTAATATGAGGCACTGGTGCACACCTCTGGATTGCAGTCCATGTTATCGGTGTTTGAGGGAGCTTTGAAACTTCTTATACCATCACTTAGTAGGAAATAATTTGTCTTTGAAAAATTCTTAAATGTTTTTGAGCTTGATGAGGTGTCTGGTCTTATAATTACATCAAATGTGACGGATTTATGGTCTGATTTTACCAGGGGGGGCAGTGCAATGCTCCCCCATGTTAGTGAGTACTATGTTCAGGACATTTGAGCCTGTTGTGGGTATGCTGTTTCAGAGGATTTGCATTGATAAAGTCCAAAACCTCTGAGCCAGCATGATTATGCTCATGTATGCTTCCCAGTCAATGGAAGGATAATTAAAATCACCCATGAATAAGGTGTTGAGCTGTATGGCAAGTGACTTCAGTAAGTCTAGGTGTGAAGTATGCTTTTCCTATTTCGTGGTGGGGTACTTATAGCTAGCTATGATGTGGTAGTGGACTTTGCCAGTAGTGAATTGGACATGGAATAGCTAAAGACAGTCATACTGTTTGACCAGTCTAATGGTGTACTTATCCTTAATGAAGATGGATAAACCTACTCCTTTGGATCTTTCATGCTCAGTTTGTGGTCTGAATGCATGTAAGGCATTGCAGCCTTGTATGGCTGGGGTGCTTTCCACAGCTTTGAACCATATCTCAGTGACTGCACAGATGTCAGAATCTTTCAAAGTAAGGAGTGCTTCCAGGGAGAGCAGCTTCCTGTTTAGACTCCTAGCATTAAGTAGCAGCACCTTGAGATTATCTAGAGAGAATTGTGTTATGTTAGGAGGTTGGTTATTTTGACACTACCCATACACAACACAATGGGGTGGCTAATGGCTTTGCCAACATCTGAAAGCCTAGAGGAGACAGGTGCAGACCATCTCTGGCAAAGCAGCGTGGACTGTCGACCATGCTTTCCCAGGCCGACAGCATCTGGTGTCAGTTCAAGGGGATCCACTAAGACAATTGTTAAAGTCAATATTTTTTTTTTTGTTTGCACTGTGGCATCATCCTCGGAGAATGGATAATGCTGCTTAAGGTTAGGGTTGTACCTGCCTGTGACATACAATCTGAGAGCTTAGTCATGTTTATCTTTGTATTGCCCAGTGAGGTATGTCTCAAGTCTTTCACCCCCACATGGACAATGACAGAGTCATACCAGTACTTGTGGTTGAGTGACTTGACAGATCCTGGCACCTGACAGGCAGCTAATTGTAACCCATTCCTTATCCAGCCTGGTGAGGAGGAACATCAGTGTGTCTCACAATGGAGCCACCTAGGAACAATACATTAGGTTTTGTGATGTTACACATTATGGGCTTGTGCTGCGACACTGGTGTGTGTTTGTTATGTGTTGTGTTTTTTTGCATTGTTATGTATATAACTGGTTTATGTTTGGGAGACCTCTGATCTTTTGGTAAGTTACTAGTGAGTACCTCCACATATGTGGATTTATGTGTCATGTCCTTATTTAGCATGGGAAGTGTGTGTGTGTGTGTGTGTGTGTGTGTGTGTGTGTGTGTGTGTGTGTGTGTGTGTGTGTGTGTGTGTGTGTATGTGTGTGTGTGTGTGTGTGTGTGTGTGTGTGTGCTGACAACCTGTTTGACATCCAATTTGTCCTTATGTGAGAGTCTTGCCTCCAATTTAATACTGTAACTACATCTTTCAGATAAAGTATTTGTTTCAGGAATAAGGGGTTGTCAGTATACTTGAAATAATTGCTACACTGCCTCAGGATGCCCAAGTCTATCAGGCTGGTCAGAGAGATGGGAAACTGTCCATCCACAAAAGCAGGCTATTATTGTATGCTTTATTAGGAAAGGGTATGGATTAATTTGACAGGACTGTACTTGTAGTGCTATGACTACAATAGGGACCTATACTTTGTATAGGCTAAGGTTACCCATCGATATTAGATCCACCTCCCGCACCACCAAGTTTAAGAAACTACTAAATGATCATCTAACATCTACCTGGCTCTGCTCATGTACTAATCCTGGATAACTTTCTCTCACTCAGATATAACCTCTAACTACATTTTTATCTACTCTAACTCCTGTAACCTCATTCTCCCTTACCTATATCCCCTTGTCTTCCTTGCAGTTGTAAACTGTATTCTGTCGGATGACATGTGTACTGTAGAGGCTTAAGATAACCTAAGACATGCTGTACTGTATTTGTACTTTATTTATGTGTTAATCTCATCTCTCATGTATATATATATATATATATATATATATATATATATATATATATATATATGTGTGTGTGTGTGTGTGTGTGTGTGTGTGTGTGTGTATACATTGCTTTACTGATCTCTGCTAGACTATATGTAGATGCATATAAGCTGTATAGTAAACTTTTTGTTTGTTGGACTAGACATGTATTAGTAAAAATGTACTTTGCTGGAGCTTTTCTCCTTGTGCCTCTGCTTAAAATGGACACTGCTGTCCAGTCGGACCATCCCGGTAAACAAATGTTAAATAAATAAATAAAAATAAGGTTGATTAATAAGGCAACACTGCTTAGTGCACAACTGAGTTGCTCCTAGAGAAACAGAAAAGCTTGGAAGGTGTTTCACTGACAGCTGTTTAGGGAAAAACTGAGTTTCTAGATTTTTGCACCTATACAGGGCACTGCTAACTGCCTCTGTGCAAAGATCAGCACTGCACAAACATGAGGTTTAAATTTGAGCAAAAAGAAACATGTTTTAAGCTAACTACCAATTAGGAAAGCACACAATAAGCCTTCTGCCAGCAATTCCCAACTCAGACAGGTTAGATCAGCAAAACTCTGCCACAAGGATGCAGAAAAGCTCATTTTTAATGTAGAATAGCTGGTTTGGAGCCCAAGTGTAACAAGACCATGCAAACTATCTACAAGAGTTCTCCAACTAACAGATGCAATGTGATACAGTGTAATTAACTACTTAAAGCAGCATGTTTTGAAATGGCTAAAGTACAGGTGCAGTATATACGAGAATGGAAAAAATACGTAGAGCCCTTTTGTGTGCTTTCCAGCTCAGACAGAGCATGTAAATACCAACTGCCACTAGATGAATAATCCCAGGCCTCCTAATGTAAAAGCACAGTAAAGGAGTGTCCTGAGTGAAATGCTACAACAAACAAATGTAAAGATATGGATACAGCAGTGTACTTTAAACAGCTTATAAAAGTGTGATTATTTAATAAAAGTGCATTGCTTTGTATAAATGAGCCAAGAGCTACCCAATTGCACAGAATTTATAAAGGCACTAAAATAAGATAAGCTGACTAATAAGCCCTCCAAATGATAAAACTAAGTAGAGACATCTCAGGTGTTTCTCCAACCTAAACAGACCAGGCTACCTCACAGTATACTACATGGAAAATCCACTGACCTCTTGATGTAAAAACAAGTGCTTGCTAGTGTACACAAAATACACAACTTTATCCAACAGCTAGCTAGATAATGAATTCACAGTAAGTAAATCTGTAGAATAGACAATGATGAGGCAAAATGTACCTTTTCAATGAAAGCACAAGGAATGGCAAATAAATAATTTAAGATATCAATAGCAGCATAGAAAGGGAGGAGCTTGTTATGTTCAACTTACAGAGTGGGTGGGCAGTTTAAAATCACCTGGTTTTGAAAAGTAGATCAACAAACAGGGTAATGGGTGGGAAAACTTACAGGGAATCATCATCAGTGTTTTAGGTTATGCAGGGTTGAAATATTTTTAGAAAAGACAAAGGCCCAGAAATTCACTGTGTATTTAAGTATCACTCAAGAGTCAATTTAACTAATGAAAAAAACATGTGAAAAATGCAGCCTAGATAATTTAACTGTCTACCTCTCACATAGAACAAAAATACCAGGCGAAGCAGATTTCTTACAGCAGAAAAAAAAATGGAGCAGTAAAACCAAAAGCAACTCTATCATCAATTCACAGACAAAAAAAATTATAGGTTTACTTTCCTCAGTTCTAGGAAATTCCATCCCCAGCATTTCACCCTCAGGTACATTTTTACCCCATAATGTTTGCCCTCAGGATGTTTTGCCACTAGGTATCTTTTGCCCATCACAGAGAAATTTCCACTCAAGTAAATTTTTATGTTATGTGATTTTTTCATTGTGCTTATTTTACATCTTTAGCTATTTTATGATATTTTTCTGACCCACTTATAGTAAAGCCACATACAGTGACATTTTATTTGTCATCCAAAAACTCCAAAATTGCAATTAAAAAAAAATCACAACAGTCAAAAGATATGCATAGTAAAAACAGAACAATAAAATAAAAAGACAAAACAACGAGACAAGCATAAAAGTCACAATGAGCTGCAACTAGAATTTGAAACTGTAGGCATTACCACTGAGATAGTCAACCAAATTTTGGTTGTCCAAGTCTTGTACAATGCATTTTATAAACCAGACAATTTCATAAAATCAGATTCATGCAAGTGAAAATATTCCCACTTGGCCATAGCCACATTCGCAAACAACCCAACACATGCAGAACCCATGGCCTCACCTGAACGCTGGAGAAAAACTTGTTTTGGTGTATATTGCTTGTTTATTGGTCATACAATCTGTGAGAGTCTCTGTGGCTTGCAGTTTATCTTTCTTGGTTTACAGTTTTGTTTTTAAAAGTTTTCTATTTTACCCCTATGGCTACAGTTAGACTGACGTAGTCCCAAAGTTTGTTTCCCAAACCAGATATTTCAGCCTTGCAAAAGTTGGCTGGAGATTTAATACTCCTTGTTCAACAGCTTTCCTAATGTTTTGTTACAGTTGCTGAATCTCTTTCCAGTTTACCTGTTTGAGAGTTTTTTTGGCTGAAACTACCCTTGCTGACAATTCTGGTGTGAGGAATAATTCCCTGAATGAAATTCCCATCTTAAAAGACTGGTTACAAGGAGATTTTCATTTCTCAGGTTCTCAGCAACATGGTAATTCTAGCATTAGTCATAGACTTGATGATTTCAACCATAAGTTGCTGAAATTTAAAAAAACTGCAGTTTGAGAATGCTTTCCTAAGTAAATGCATTAAGGAAAATGGAGTCACTAAGGGTTTGCGCATGTGGTGGTACCCTATGGGACTGGTTAAAGATTCCCCTTAGATCAGGCTGTATTAAGACTTTTTGATCAGCATGGGTATGAATATATGCATCTAGTAATTATAACAAGTTTTTGGATGAGTTGGTTTCATAGTTTAATAAGCTTGATGAATTGATTATGAGTGATCTATCATTCAACCAGTATAGACTTAATTATGGTCAAATATTTAAGAGCATAGACCAGAACTTTCTACTTTCAAAAATAGGAAAATCAGGAAACTCAAAAGGGATTTGTTAGTATATCAGAACCATGCAGCTTATCCTGCACCACCAGGTTCCCAGACCTGGGAAACCACAATTCCTCCCTATGTGATGTCAACCATGATAATGTGTCTCAGGGTGGAAATTTTGGTGATTTTCAAGCATCTAGACCAGCTGATAATGAAAATCTTGATTATGACTGGGATAACCCTTTAGATGTCATCACCACCCCATTGATCAGAACAGTTGAGAACCAGGCAGAATGCATACCAAACATATTACCAGAAACAAACACATCCACCACAGAGGACCCAATGACACTGGCACATCAACAGGCATCAGAACAACAATCGAAAGTAAGTAATAAATTTTCTTCTACTGAATATAGACATGGTGTTTCTTGTAAAATTTTATAAAGAACAGTAAAGGAGATTTTATGGTGTATAATTATTCTTCCTATGAAATAACTACTGATTGTGTAAACCTTTTCGAGCATGGGATGACCTTTATACCTTGTAAACAATCAAGTTTATTTCATCTTTTAATGGACTTTAGACATATTAGAAATCGTAATTTTCATGTCATTTTTGACAGTAGTATGACAACTATTGATTGTCTCAGAATTTCAAGTACATTTAACACCCCCTATTCATCCTATGATTTCTTGTTTTGATAGAATGTGTGAACTGGACTTTTGTAATGCCCTTACTACCAGAAAGATACAACCTGTTGAGAATAACAACTTGCTATCTAGTGAAAAACAGTTGCTTCATGAATTAAGTTCACAAAATTTAAGATTTATGAAACCAGATAAGGGGGTGGGTTGGTGGTGATGGAGACCACGCATTATTTCAGCCAAATGCATGAAATGCTATTAGGTGATGCCTATGTCAAGGTCACACTCAATTAACTTAATACACCATGTAAAAGAGTGAGAGAGATGTTAAATTACATGTTTATTGATAAATTGATTTACATTAATACAGCTATTTGAATTTAGCATCACCCAGAATACCAACCATTTTTGGACTTGCAAAAATTCATAAGAGCATTAGTTCCCCACCTATGAGACCAATCACTGATGCAAGGGGGCTCCATCACCCTCTCATGTGCGAAATATCTTGACAAAAATCTGAAATATCTTGTTCTGAATGAGGACCATATTTATAAAAATGTGTGGCATTTTCTAGGAAAAAAATAATCAACTAGCGCACAGTGATAGTTATATATTTGTCACTACTGATATTAAAAACCTCTATACTGTCCTTCCCCATGGCTTGAGAAGCCAGTGTTTTTCAGAATTTCTGTTTGAAAATGAGCTTGTGTAGGAAAGAATTAACACCTTTGAAACACTTTTAGAACTTGTGTTGAAAAATTACTTTTTCATCTTTGGTAAAGAATTAATGTTCAGGTGTGGCCATGGTTTTTGCATGTGGTGGGTTGTTGTAGGAATATTCTCACTTGTTTGAATCTGATTTTGTGAAATTTTGCAAACTATATCTGTGCTTCCTGGATGACATCTTTATTGTTTGAGATAATGACAGTAACTCATTTCAAGAGTCCTTTAGTTATATCAATCACAATACTGAATTACTCAAATTTTCTTATGCTGGAGATAAAGATAATACTGCTTTCTTGGACATTTGGCAATATAAGGATTCAACAAACAGGATATTTGAAACCAAAATTTATAGAAAATTCACCTTTTCAAACATGTGCTTATATTTTACCAGCTCCCATCCTTATCAGAAGTGTGCTGTTGTTAAGGGATAGTTTGTAAGAGATGCACGCATGATTTATGATTGTGATTCTTTCCTAGATGAATGCAAACATATTAAAACATGTGTTTTTGGTCAGAGACTATCCTAGTATATTCGCTGACTCACTAATTTATGATGTGATCAACAAAAAGGATTGTAGTCATTTTAGACCTATTTTGCAGCATGCCCACCATCAGGATCCTGTTATTACATCAGCCAGTTCCATGGAGCCGACTGACAAAAGTATGACTTTTTATAACAACATTGATACTTCTACATGTACCTTTAACAATGTTTGTTGGGTCAGTCCTGGTTTCACAAGTTAATTTTTTACTCAAATACAATGTGGATAGTAACATAATCCTAGAAATCCTTTACAAAAAACTGGGCTATCTTGAGAGATTATAGCCAAATAGTAGGTAAAGTGAGTGATAAACCCCACATTACTTTTAAGAAAGAACAGAATTTTAAGTACTTGGTTGAGCTTTTTGGTACTAACAGTAGGAAAAATGTTTTCATAAATTTTAAAATGTCTAAGTGTGGGCGCTGTTCTATATGTAAATTTATTTTTTGCTGCGAACAGTTTATAGTAAATGGTTTAAAGTGTAAGATAAAAGAACCTTGTAACTTCTCCACAAGGGGTGTTATTTATGCTGATTTGTGTGAATGCCATCCAGCCTATTATATAGGCAAGACTGAAAGCTGTTTCAAAGATCATATTTGGGAACAGAATAATGACATATAGCTAAACACATCAGTGTTTTTCCTGATCACATGTTTAAATTTGTAGAGAGGGTACCAATTGATTTGCACCGTGGCCCTTAACAGCTACTTTTGGAGAAACGTGACTTGTATTGGCAACTGCAGTCAAATGCTGGCAGCTGCCCAGGTCTTAATGATTTTATTTCTATTTCATGTTTATTAAAACTGAAGGCTTTGGAGAGGTAGCTTGTTTCAATGTGACATTTTTTACTGTTGTAAAAAAGTGGTTTTATCACTTTAAATTTGTTGATTTGCTTGGAGCTCGGCAGTCGTGATCATGTGGTCTTGTGATCTAGTACCGTCTGTTATTTAAACAAAGTTCAAACACTGTGTTTTATCTGATAAAGTTTATACTTAATAAACAAAAGTGCTAATCCATTATATTTTGCATCATTTGGTGTATATTGTTTGTTTAGTGGTTGGACTATCTGCTAGAGTCTCTGTGGTCTGCGGTTTATCTTTGTTGGTTTCAAACGCCAAACAAAGCCCACGCAATGTATGGCACAGTGCATGGTCCAATCAATGAATCATCCCAAAAAAAAAGAGAGACCAGCACACAAAGAACAGCTCATGGGCACAATTTTATTAATTAGCCCATACACTGATGTACCCAAGGGGTAAATTCAAGAAATAAGCATATCGGTTTTGGCAAACAGCCTTCCTCAGTGCAACAAATAACACAAACTCATTTCCTTCCACTCTTCTTATACACTTATCAACCCCAATTAACATAATTAATACCTAAAGCTGTTCATTAATTCCAGGTGGAAAAAGTTCACCCAATTTAACAATCCATTGACGTTCCTTATAGTCAAGCATAGAATGTAAACCAACTTTTGAGATATTGTCAGCCCATATTCTATCAATAATAGTAAGAATAAATCTAGCTGTCTTGTGTTTCATACTATGTTTGTATAACTCATTAGTCATTCTGGCACATCTGACATCACACAAATGTTCTGAAATCCTAAGTTTAAAAGGACTTGATGTTTGTCCTATGTAAAATGCAGGACAGGAGCACTGGACTAAATAAACCACCCAGTCAGTAGTACAAGTCCCATAAACCAAAATATCATAAACTTGTGAACAGTTAGACCAGGAGAAACTTTTTCTCTTGGGTACATGCTTGCAGAAACTACAATGGCTAAAGGGAAAACACCCATGTGCTGGAAGTCCATGTAGTGTCTCTTGTAATTTGTCTGTTGCCACCCCACCTACTTTTTTGAAATGATTAAAACCCCCCAACATCCTTCCCTTCTTGTAGGCAAATCGGCATTTGTTATCAATTACTCCTTGCAGCTTATATTCCATAGTCAACACATCCCAATGAGAGTGTATAAACTTCTGCAAAAATACTGACTTAGTCCCATAATTCATTATAAATCTAACTGGTTGATCCCTTCTAGAATTCCTATCTTTGTACTGTAATAACTCAGATCTCGGGACTTGTTCCATAGAATAGAGGGGCCTCCTGACTTTCCAACCAATATAATCCCTATTGGTAAATCTATGCACCATATCCTGTGCTTGATGTTCAAATTCTCGTGAGGATGAACAAATTATTTTAAGTCTCATAAACTGAGACTTAGGAATGTTCTCAAAAATATGTCGTGTGTGGCAGCTACTAGCATGTAGCATGGTGTTAAACTGAGGATGCTTGCGAAAAATCGAAGTGGATAGGGAATCATCTTCCAACACAGTAATTTGTACATTCAAAAAGGTCATTACCTTCAGATGATAATTCATGGTAAAGTGAATCCATTTATTCTCATTCAAATGTTGTAAAAATTCCTTTAAATATTCCACATCTGAGCACCACACCTGCCAATAGTAGTGGTAGCTGCCCAGGTCTTAATGATTTTATTTCTGTTTCATGTTTATTAAAACTCAAGGCTTTGGAGAGGTAGTTTGTTTCCATGTGACATTTTTTTACTCTTGTAAAAAAGTGGTTTTGTCACTTTAAATGTGTTGCTTTGCTTGGAGCTCGGCAATCGTGATCATGTGATCTTGTACCATCTGTTATTTAAACAAAGTTCAAACACTGTGTTTTATCTGATAAAGTTTATACTTAATAAACAAAAGTGCTAATCTATTATATTTTGCATCTTTTGGTGTATATTGCTAGTTTAGTGGTCGTACTATCTGTCAGAGTCTCTGTGGTCTGCGGTTTATCTTTGTTGGTTTACCATGGATTTTATCCTTGTTGAAATTGAAGCATATTTCTTGTTTCCTGCATTGGCATGATTTCTGGTTATGATTTAAATTATTTCAAAATTGTGGAATACTTGCTGACATTTAAGGCTGTTGATAAATCAGTAAATCTTTGGAAAAAGGGTACCACATATTTCTTGAAAGCTGCGGTGCCATCCTATGACATGATTTTGTTCATTTGATGTTGATCATTCAATGTTTGTTGATACACATTCCAAATCTGAACTGGAAGCAGCATTGTTTGATGTCCTCTGTGATTTATTCAGCCAATATAGGAGTCTTTGAAGTAATTCTCAATGGGTAGTGCTTCTTGAGGAAAGTCTGGATTTTCCAGAAGCTCTTTGAATGATTGCACAACACTCTCTGGTGGTAGAAAATCAAGGGCTGGTATCATGTGACTCCAATGGGCAAATTTGTGGTCACCTTGGTATTGCACCTTCAGTCCCTCATTCTAAACTTTCTGCTGAACTGACTGTGATAGGTGGAAGAAGCAGCCTGTCTTCTAGATATTGAGGAATTCATTATCAAATGCCTGGATTGCGGCTTATTCAAAATCTGTCATCATTTTTTGTGGCTGGAGTCCAAGCTGCATGTTCTTCAGCTCTTGTATCACCCTTTGGTATGTTGCATGGGTCTTGTCTGGCAGCAAGGCATACAAAACTAGAACAATAAGGCTGCCTTGGACTGCATGGATTGTGTAAAGTTGCTGGAACAAGGCAGGTGCAATGGAGAATGTGCCATTGGCGAACCATTCTTTGCTTAGCGCCAGCAGATGGAGATTGTCTCATGTTTCAAAAAACCAAATATGGTTGCCTTCATTTCCTGAATAAAAATGAAAATAAGAATATAAAAAATAAAGTAAAAAGAAGGGGGGATAGTTGCAGACCCAGGATTTTGGTAAGGGGCAGAAAAAAAAGATATAGTTCCATTTAAACTTGGTACCAAAAAACAATAGCTGCCATTTAAAAAAATCTCACTTCTGAGTTAATATAAAAGAACCATGCAGTTTTATTAAGGAAAGAAAAGCAAAAAGATGTCAAAAATTACAAAAAATATCAGTTTAATGACTTAGCTGATGAGAAGCACTGCAAATATTGGTACTTTAAGGCAAAATACTGAAAAAAAGGGTAATTATAACAGACTAACCAACGATTTTTTTAAAAATGCAGGTTAGGCTCTGAAAATTTTTGGAAGTCTCAGGAGAGAATTTTGTAGAATGAAATTGCTATACAAAGTTAGAAAATTAATGCATCATACTGAAGTGAATCACTAAATATTTCACACTAGTTAAAATGTCTAAGAGCAGGAAGAACTATTGAAAAGAAACAAAATTTACAATAATTTTCATGCTAGTAAAACAGTAAAAAAAAAAAACTAAAAAGCTACTTGGTACCATGAGTAATCCAATAAAACTTTTAATGTCACAAGGTAAAGCTTTCTCAGCAGTGCTTACCAGTATACAAATGAATGCAGTCAACACATGTATGGCACATAAATGTACCCATTTTAGAAATACTGAGTGTGCTTACAGTTTTAGGCTGTTCCTTGTAACAAAGGTGATTTTTAAGGTTTGGGCATCTCTTGCATGCAAACTTAAGAGCATTTGACTCACTGTTGGCAAAGTCCAGTACAATTGTTAGACTACTGACTGATTAGTTACTAACGCTGCACTACATTGCAGCTGTGCTAGAATTAAAAGTGAGCAAACATCTATGTCCCTTATCTGTCTTGGCAATTTTATTACAAGTCTATGTTGCAGAGAATGCAGGTGTATTGTTTTTCAAATGCCTACTTTTAGAATTTTCTAAACATTAATTAACCATTAGTGAATGATAACCTCTGAGTGTTACATCTTTAAATTATGTAATTTTTCCATCATTACATCATCATTGTTGTAACAAAACTAGAGAAAAGAAAGACAATTTACAATAATTATGCATAATTAAATTGTTTAAAATTTAAGAAAGAGCCTACCTGAGTCATGTAGAAGGAACCGCTGCTGGATGCCATTGACATTGATCTCCATGAACTCCTGGGAGATAACAAGTTGATCAATGGTTTGAGTCAACTTTAAGATGCTGCCAAGTTGTCTTGCTGATCAAATTGTTCTCTTCATTGACTCTTTCCTTGGGAGAAGCATGCCAACATTGGGGTGGACTCCCGAAATGACTTCTGTGAGGATCTGTTGTGAAGTCTACTATGTTGCCCTTGCCTTGGCGATTACTTCATTGATGAATTGGGCTGCTTAGGGTCTTGCTGCTTGTGCTGCATGGTTGTGGGTATTGATGAGGTTCATAGCTTTGCCGATTCATCTGTTCCATACATATCCCTTGCAAGTTGACTGTTTTTTGCACACCCAGATGGCATGGACATCATCAGCCATTCATTTTGAAAATAGGTAATCTTAATTCTCATAGACCAACTTCTTCTTCCGACATTTTGAGTTAACTGAATTCATAGTTAAAGGAAGCAAATTGCTGTCAATGTTGACTGATTTGCTGTGATGCTGTACCTCTGTATAGGTTTTTAGACAATGGCATAATTAGGTGAACAAAGGAAGCAAATTGCTGTTGATCTTAATTGATATGCTGATTAACAAAGACTTGCAAAGAGAAGGTCAATGCTGGGTCAGGTAGATTTTAATAAAAACATGTTTACTAGATTTCAAAGAAACATTATTATGCTGAAAGGCCAACAAAAACACGATTATGAGGTTAAGCATCACAGCAAATCAGTCAACATGTCCAGCAATTTATTTTGTTTGTTCATCTGAATATGCAATTTTTAAAAAACCTATAAAACTAGGTTTAACATGACAGTTGAACTTTAGTACAGAAAATTAATCATTTATGCTGAAAGGAAGGGTCAGGTCACAAAACAAAATTCTAGAATATAATGAATGGCTGGGGCCAGTGTCGCAGGGCATGAAGATGAAAAGTACTCGGGTGAAATATGTGGGGGTGAACATTCCAGGGATGAAACATACCTGGGTGTGAAATGCTGGGGCAAAACGTCTGGATCTCACTTTTCATCCTTTACTCAACAAAACAGATTGACAGTTGTTCAAGATCAACAATTCCTGGAGTTGGGGAATATGCCCCTTCTATACATCTCAACTGTCCTGATTTTTGCTTCATATTTTTCATCGGTTTCTCATAAAATTTGTAGTTTTTTGGCAAATCACTGAGCTATTAAACAATGGCATACATTTGAGTTTCAAACTTCATATCTTTCAGAAAATGCATGCTGATACAAATCCTGCTGTTCTAGCAACTTTCTAAGATTATAAGAGCAATATTTAAACATTTCTCCCATTTGTGGGGCCTTTGAACCCCCATTATTTTAAGCTTTGTCAAGATTTCTTTTGTTAAGAGGTTGAGGCATGGCCCCTTCCTCAGGGACTGTGCAATCTGTTAGTATATATAAATATCAGGAGGTGAGGGGGTACAGAGTGGCTTGCTCCATACAAAAAACAGTTTTAGACTTTGTGCATTCTTTAATGTTATGCTCTGAACAAGTGCAATGATGTGTCAATGTTGTCCATGTCAATCTATACATGTTGACATATGCAACATCGACAGTTGGGAGTTTCATTGAATTTAAGTGTGTTTGTGTGTGTATGTATGTATGTATGTATGTATGTATGTGTATCTCTGTCTCTGTCTCTCTCTCTATATATATATATATATATATATATATATATATATAAAATCATAAAATTTGCATTTGTGGGTGGACTGGATGATTCACTATCAGCTCACAAATGATCAGCCTTCCAGATCAGTCAACTATATAAGGAGGATAGGACATGCATCCATGCAGGGCCCATGTGAGTGCTCACAAGGGAGTTTTCTTGGGTTAATTCTGATTAAGTATATATAGATAATTTGTAGTCTGACAATGCATGTGTTCAGGTTTTTGGAGTTATATTTTAATTACACCAACATCATTTGGGATGTAGTATCTTTTCTAATGTGCATGAACATGCACAAACGGGTGTCAGGTTGTGAGAAATTAGTGCATGGGTAGCTGATATATAACCAGGTTAAGAAGAAAATATTTCATAAGACTGATGTCACACTTTTACAAGAAAGTACATTATTCATTGTCACTACATACATTTAAACAAAGAATGGTTGAATTGGAAATACAATTCATGTGCTCAGAGGTCTGCAAGTGAAAAGGCTGGCTATTCATCTGAAGTAACAGGAAGATATTTTCTAGCAACTGGGATGGTGGGGAAAAAGCCATTAATTTTCTATTGTCAGAGAGGACAATCATTTTCATTAATTTTATGGCCCTAACTGTGATAACAGTCCTGTTTTTCAAACAGTTAAATTGAAAGTTTTCAGGGCTTCTAGAAGGTTGTAAAAAATAATCTGGACAGGATACCTTAATTATTCTAAACATCACTACTAGATTGGTTTGAGGGGCCAAGATAGTCAAATGAGGGAGGGTCAACAATATATTAAGTATAGTATCCACCTTTCATTTGACTTGTGATGAAATTTCATCATCCTCCTGAAAGAAAATGTCAGCTCCAGCAAAAGGTTTCAGACACTACAACTGGTTATATGAACCCTTTCCTTTGACTTACTGGAGACTGTCCCATGTTGATTGATGTCTCAAGCTCCAGTCTTGGCAACCTTTTGAAACTTTCATCTGGTGTTCAATATCTGTAATATAAAAGTGGTGCTTCTGTGTTGCAGATGGAAGAATTATAGACTCATCCTGAGAAAGATGACACTAAAAGCACAATGTTAATGCAAGCAAATATGGTCCCTCCTTTGAGTATATGAACGGTAAAGGCTATGCTAGGTGGTGCAGCAAATGTCTTGCAAATATGACATAAAATGCAGGTACTTCTGAAGAAACTTAAATTAGACTCCCCAAAAAATCTCCATTATAAAAAGTAATGTGCAGGGTATGACAAATTCATCCCATTTTGTATTACAGCCGTCAGATAATGCAAATAGGATTAAACAGAATACTGCAGGAGGATTACTTTTTGTGCACAAGATAGGTGTCAGTGAAGGATGTTAGATAATTAACTAAAGAAGAGAAACTCTGAGAGTTGGGTGTCATTGGGCAGATGTGATAGTGAGTTCTTAAGGTTTCAGTTGACCTTATTTAGTTTAAAGTAGTATTGGGAGAATCAAGTAGTATTTTCCCAAATCAATGCCTGGAGTCTATCCCATATCTCCTATGATCCTTTTCATCAATCCACTTACTTACACCCCCAGCTTCTCCTACTGTGGTAAGCAAAGCAATCATGTACTTGAGGTCTGTACTATCCAAGCATAGACTGTTCTTCTTTTTGATGTTTACAGCTTAGGGAAGGATGAATGGATTCCACTGCTTTACAAGTCTATATTAAAGCCTGTGACATGGAACATATTCCAGTTATTTTTGGGCCCCTTGTTTACTTCATTTCACAAACTTAAGGTACTGTTACATGGACAGTTATAGCCTTTAGCATTGATTTCTTCCAATAATTGATATATTAGCAAGGCTGTTATCAATCTACCTCATTTCCTTCATTCTGTGTTTTATTGGCCCTATGCACAATGGATTTGGGGGAGATAGTGAAAACAGTCTTAGAATGCTATTGAAGGCTACTGTATCTATTAGAAATCCATGAGGTGAGGAGACCGATGCCATTAGGTTTGGCACAGATATGCAAAAATTGTTTCTGCTGTTTACACTCCATCTTGTGTGGTTGCACTAAATGATACAGCATCTTTATTTACTAAGCCAAAGTGCCCACTCTCATTACTTCTCTTCTTGTTCAGGACAGAGCCTGTAGCTTGATGTTGTATTCCCTGTCCCATAAAACCTTGATGTATGTGGTTGACTGTAATAATTGTTCTGAACATCGGGTAGTTCTAGTGAAAATGTCCTGCTTGTCCATATTTACACTCTTGCTATGAATGTCAACACCATATTTGCCATGTATAACAAAATGGCAGCCACTGGCTAAGACATTCATTTAAGAATTTTGACTACCAAGGGAAAGAAGCAATGTCTGTTTAACTCTAAATATGCAGGGAATTTTTGAGTTCTGAGTTTAGTGTTTTATCAAGCCATTTGTTTGAGTGTCTAGTTTCCTGAGAACTAAACATGAATCATTTTATGGATCATTTAATGGAGATCCAGACCTGCTATAAAATTATGATCTGATGTTTGAAAATTGTAATCAGGCTCATAAAGAATTCCCTTTTAATTACTTACATTTGGTGAATGAACAGGTCTTTTCCTCCTTGTTTGATCACTGATATTAAGGTCTAATCCTGCTCCAAAAGCTGTCCACATCAGAGTTTGGAGTTACAGTGGAGAGTTAGATTTTGATTCCATGAGAGATACATATGACCTTAAACATTAAAATGTTTGGATGAATCTTGAAGCTCATTCAGTAGACATGTGCTAAAATTTGCTTACTTATTTGACTTTGTTTACCGAGAAACTCCAACTGGGTAATACCGATTTTCAGTGGAGGCACGGGGAGAAATGCTCTATCTGCTTACATCGCATTATACTAAGTTCCAATTAAACACTGTAGTGACATTTCTATTTACATTTATACATAAACAGTAGTTACATTTCTATTTACATTTATACACAAACAGTAGTTACATTTATACATATAAATTTTAAGATTTGCAGAAGTGGAAGTTACTAAAGAGAAAGTAACTAATCAGTTAGGATTCTCTCATAAAGCAACATGCATCCAAGCCCAATAAAGAGCAGGGGTTATTGCCTAGCTAGAAATTAATGGGTTCCAACAGAACTTCTTATCACATAGTGGAGCATACCACTCAACTGTTCTGATTTTTGCAGAATGTTCAGATTTTTGCCTCATATTTTTGGTCTGTTCCTCATAAAATCTGTGTTTTTTTCTGGCAAATCATTGAGGATTGAAATCATTAAATTGTGACAATCATTTGAGTTTCAGACCTCATATCACTCAGAAAATGCATGTCAACACAACAGGTTTTATTCTAGCAATTTTCCAAGTTTATAAGAGTAATATTTCAAATATGTCTATTTTTGGACCTTTGTTCCCGCATTATTTTTGGCTTTGCCCAGATTTCTTGTGCCAAGATGTTGAGAAATATGCAGTGGGAGGAAGAAAGGTGGATAAGAATGGCAGATTATGTTCTCCTTGAATCAGCAGTGAAGACCTATGAATAATGAAAATGCTGAAAATGCACCCCATAAGGCAGAAAACTTCAGCTGGCTTATGATAGCGATTACCCAGAGAAGAAAGAGAGCGAGAGAGGTGGCGGGGGGGGGGGGGGGGTAGAAGATAAGGACAAAAAGTGAAGTATTTGAGATGAATGTCTACATAACCAGGAAGAGGTAATGATGGCAAGAGGTGAATGTGGTGCAGGATGCATCTTTAAGGAACATAATGAGGAGTGCATGACACTATAATGCATGATGTATGGTGCAGAGTTGCTAAAGAGACGAGCAGTGAGTGGCTGATGGGAAGTGAGGTAGGGGATGTAGAAGGCTGCAAGGACTAGAGCAACTGAGTAGCAGTGATGATGCAAGCATGGAGTATATAGTGGACAGCAGACACGTGGGGAATTTTTTTTTTTTTTGTAAGATCATAGACTGCCTTATAACAGATCCTTCCAGGAATCACCTGAGCATGCAGCATATGACTGAATATAAAAAAGCTGATAGTGCAGTTAGGATAAACCACCTTCAAGCGCACAGACATACTAAAACCAGTATAAACAGTGGCAGATGAGTGTTCGAGATGGGCTAATGATGCTAGAACAAGAAAATGAATTATTGGTGGTGGCACTAAGGTTTACAGCCGGCAATCATAAGAGAAAATTTGAAGATTTCATTAAGAGGCAGAAGAACTCTAGATGAAGGCTTGCATAGGCACATGTATGGTAATGGAAAAGGCCACCTTATAAACCTTAATATGCAAAGCTTTAATGACTGTACATTGAATATGGAGGTAATTATAGTGCAGGACAGTAAATTTGAAACTTCAAGTAACGGAAACACTGTTTCGACGTTGCTGTCTTGAACTGTTTTCTCTGCAAGACTGGTTAACTTTAGTGCTGGTCCTATTGTTTGTGTTTTGTTTAGGGAGGTAACTATACCCATCAAAAACTTTTCAGATCATTTATTTACAAGTCTAAGTTTTGTATATTCCAGTCCTTAGCTTTTCAGTTGGACATTAAAGGATCAGCCAAGGGGTACTCTGACATCAAAACTTGAACAGTTAAGTTTACTGAAGTAATTTTCTTTTTTTTTTTCTTTTTTTCTGAGAATTAACTCTTTGGGATTTTTTCAAGTCTAAACTGTAGTAAATGAGTTTACTGAGACACATACATGAGCAAGGATACCTGTTTGGCTAGTTACTAGTAATTATACTAGTTTCTCCTAAACTGCTTTAAGACTATTTTGTAATCATCTTCTTAAAGCTTATATTTAGTTAACAGTCAAACATATGAACACACTAGTTCTAACATGCTTTAAAGGACCAAGCAGTCTAGCAAGAAAATATATTTTGCTTCACATTTTAGGCTAGAGCTCTAAAAGTAAAGAAGTGAGCATTTTAGGGAAGGGTAAAGTGGATAAGGTAGGAAGCAGGCCTTAATGAGTACAACAAAAGGTAGGCTTACGTAAACCATAGAATAGATGTTTTCCAATGTGAAATGTGTGGTGGTGCCATCTAGTGGGGGAGCCCCTAAGTGCAGAGACAGTTTCATTTATTTATATATTTGCTTGACTTTTGGAAATTGGGTAACTGCCCAAAGAGCTATTTTTCCATTCATGCCTAGTCCCAAAGCATTTACACAAGCATGTTGTACAAAGACTAATGATACAAATGAACACCACTGATGCAATGAATTATAAACAAAGAATACATTTCACAGACAGTAAGGCAATTCAAGCTGATGAAAGATACTAAAGCTAATTTGCAAACAAGTCTGGCAATACAGTGAGCAGTTAGTAAATTATGCAAGTTAGGAACATGCAAAAATTTTCCGGGCCCTAGTTTTTTCTATTAGTACAACCACCTTCTTTGTGGGTTAGTTTGTGGAAGGCATACTGCAGGCATTAATACATAATCTTGACAAAAACAGCCTACATAAACAGAGGTCCTTGCCCAGACAATGGAGAGAGGCAGTTAAAATTCCCATCTCTAAGTGCAACAACCAAACTATCCCCTCTAATTATAGACCTGTGTAACTGCTACCACATTTAGCAAAAATGTTTGAGAATTACAAATGTAATCAATGAACTGACTTATTTACAAAGAATTCTGTTTCATCATCAACATGGCAGGTAGAAATGCCTCAACTGCTTCTCACTTGCACTAGAGTAATACCCAAAGAGGGAACATAACAGATGTCTACATTTAACTTCACTAATGTTTTTGACAGTATCAGTCTTTTTGACTGGACTCTCTAGCAAAGTTTTGGTTTCTCAGAAATAAGCTGATTCACAGACTGTCTAAAGGAAGCTTTTCAGTTATATCTAATAATACTGTATTTTCCCATTGGTGTATCTTGCAAGGACGCCTTCAAGATTCTGTTTTATGGCCCATCTTTTTCAGCATTTTCATTGATTATCTTCCACCACATCAAATTTGTTTATGCTGACAGTTTTGTATTTGAGCCAGCTCCTGACTAAAAAAATCATACGCAGACTTTAAAGAATTCTTAACTAGCTTTCCATTTAGCTACCATCAGTCCAAGAAACAGAATCTTAATAATAATAAAACTGTTTTTGCACACAACCAAGAGTTGAAAACTTGTGCAACTTGACTTTTCCTTTTGCAATACAAACGATTATACACAAGTCTTCCTTCAGATGCTTAGGTATGACAATTTATCCTTTGACTTTGACAAAAATCATATAAAAGCAGAGAGTAATGCGACCCATTTTGTCTGTGTAACATATTGTCAGGGGCGGGTTATGCTACTGGACTGCAGGACTGCAGCTCCCCAGGTGTAAAATAAAAGGAAAAAGAAATAAAAGAATTAGCTTCAAGTCCTGGAACTCTGCACATGTGTGCAGAATCCAGACTGCTGTTTAACCAGTCCGGATTATGAAGAGAAGACATCAGGGTACAGATGCCCAGACGTCTATGTGGTTACAACTGCATAGACTGGAAGGGGATCAGACTGCAATGTCTGCAGGCACGTATGGATAGCTGCTTTCACAGGAAGAAGGGAGTTTGTATTATTTTGAATGAAGCTGCTGCAGGAAGATGGGACTTTGTAGAACAAAGCTGCTGCAATTCCCAACTTAGATACTGGTGTGTGTGTAATGCCCCAGTTATGTATACCTGGTGATTAGAGAGAAACCTCAGGAAATATACCTGGTGGCTAGAGAGAGTAACTCAGGCTCAAACCCTGTACCTTAGGTGCAGTTAGCAAGCACCTGAATTTCCTACCCACTACCACTTGTGAAAACTATTCAGATTTTTGCCTCATATTTTTATTTTGTTCTGTTCCTTATAAAATCTGTGGTTTTCTGGATTTTGAATTCACTAAATAATGACAGGCATATGAATTTCAGACTTCATATTCTTCAGAAAGTACATGGTAACATAAGACCTTTTATTCTAGCAATTTTCTAAGTTTATAAAATCAATATTTGAAATGTGTCCCTATTTTGAGGCTGTATTCTCCATTTATTGGCTCTGTCCAGGTTTTTTGTGCTAGGAGGTTGAGAGCTATGGGGAGAACTTAATTCACTAAATGAAAGCCATTTAAGTTTCAGTCTTCCTGGCTTTCAAGATCTGGCATAGTGGTATGTTGCTCTGACTGTAGTGCATAGGGTCCTGGGTTCAAGACTTAGTAGTGAGATCCATGGTGCTAACCCAACATTTTATTCTAGCAACTTTCCAAGATTATACAAGCAATGTTTAAAATGTGTCCCTGTTTTTTGTGCTTTTGTCCCCCCCAAAAAAATGTTGGCTTTTTCCAGATTTCTTCTGCCTCAAAGTTGAAAGATACAGTTGAGTGTTGAGTGGATTTTACAAGATGCTGAGAGCTTCAGGGGAAGAGAAGTTTAATGCTGTGTATGCTGCATCTGCTTGCATTGTTATTAGCACAACAAGTAGTGTACTTGCTTTTGCTGCAGAAGGCTGTGGGTTCTACTCCCACAGTATATTGATGCATTGCTGATACTGTACTATGTTGTACTTTTAAAGGGGGTGGATGCTGCAGTCCTGACAATGTCTTCTTTGGAGAAGATATCTAGTAACTATGAACCTGTTATCAGTTTGCCATCTATTCCCTATTGCAATATTACTAGCTTATCATTTTTTAATGTAACATAGGCAATTTATTCCTCAAGGGCAACAGGTACTTTATTTGTAGATGAAACAATGAAATATAATGTTGTTTGCTAGCAGCAACCTCTTCATTAGTTGCAGATGTCTTTAATGTGGAATTATTTAGATGACTTTTACTTCTGCAGAGATTGTGCATATTTACTGATACTGGTGGAGTGTTGAAGTTTGAGTAGACTTTTATGATGGAAATATTCTGAATTGGGCAGTTTTGTCATTATTGGTGCATGCATTGTATTTTGTTGTTTACTGGAAAAATGTTCAAAACGATAAATTTAAAACACCCTCTAAAAACTATACTGTATTATACAAAGAATATTATTTAATACAATCAATAAGGTGTATCAAAAACACATGTATGTTTTGTGTGCAAAGGGCCTATGATTTGAAAACAGGCCGATGTTAATCTTTATCTGCTACTGGCCAGATTAATTTTCTTTGAATGTGGGTTTCAATGCTGTTTCGATGAATGTGAGTTTAAAGGGCAGAGAAGTTTTAATGTTAAGTCTATTTTCTTTGTGAGACTGAATTGCTTTGTATAGCAGATGTCTATTAGTGTTTGTGCTTTAAAATGTAAAATAAAACTTTTAAATGAAATCCAAATCATCATAGAAGTAAAGCAGTATGCACATTATAGTGTTTATGTTAAATGGGATGAAATAGCAAAGTAATGGGACATTGGAATAGCTGCAGGGGGGAGGTCCCATTCGAACATGATTTTGTGAGAGGGGAAGGGCAGCAAACTCAAAGACAGCCCCGGCTGAACTATACCTCTCAACTGTCCAGATTATTGTGGAATGAATAGATTTTTGCTTCTTAATTTTGGTTTGTTACTCATAAAAGTTGTGTTTTTCTGGCAAATCATTTAGGAATGAAGTCACTAAATAATAACAGACATTGAGTTTCTGACTTCATACCCTTCAGAAAAATGCATGCTAAAGCAAGACCTGTTATTCTATCAATTGTCTAAGTTTATACAAGAGCAATTTTTATTGCTGTTTGTATTCCCCCAATATACTTGCCTTGTCCAGATTTCCTGCATTAAGAGGTTGAGAGATACATGAAAATAAATCACTTTATAGAACTAGGCATATCCAAACCTCTTAAATGTCCTTGACTTTGGCTCAAAATGTTGCTCTCCCCTAATAATCTCTCCACAAAATGGAAAGTTTGGAAGAAAACATGGACGTTTTATAATTAATAAATAATTGTAATTTTCAGAGTTATAGATTATTTTTATTTCAGAAATGCATGTAGATTCTCTTATTTTGTCAGCTTTTCAACTTAGTAGTAGTATTTAAAAAAGTGTCCATTCTTTGACAGATTCCCAGCTGTATTGTGTGGCTATTTTATATTTTTGCTTCACATTTCTGCTCCATTTTTCATAAAATTGTGGTTTTCTGGCAAATTAGTAGCAAATCATTAAAGACTGAAGTTAGAAAATAATGACAGACATTTGAGTTTCAGAAAATTCATACTAATGCAAGACCTACTATTCTATTATCTTTCTAAGTTTATAAGAGCAATATTTAAAAATTTTCCTTATTTTTGGGCCTTTGTCCTACTTCTATTTACGGCTTTGTCTAGATTTCTTGCTCTGAAGATGAGAGGTATGACAAATGTGTCAGGGCCATCACCGCCAGCCAGAGACATTTCAAATTGTGACATACTTGTTATACCCCTTTCCCCCATGTAGTGTCTCTGGATGTGTCTAAACAAGGCAAGGAGCAGTTATGCAGTGTAAGTGTGCACAGTATCCTCCCATCCAAGGTAGACACAAGTACTACAGTGGTTTTTCATCTGTCTTTGATTTTGCAGAATGTTCTGGTTTTCTGTCATATTTGTATACTGTAGATTTATGCTTCTTCTTATTCAGAAAATGCATATTATTGCAGTGCATGTTGCTCTGTGTTTAAGTAGCAATGCTTTAATGACCATTAGGTAAGATTGTCTGAGATTGTAAGATGCAAGTAAGCTTTAAAAAGCATAGTGTTAAAGAATTACCAACATTGAAAGCCTTTTTGTTGTTGCCATGCAGAGAATATTTACATAACTAGATAGCATATAAGCCTTGGGTATTAAAATGCATATGACAGTATTTGTAATAAAGGGTAGGATTACAGTATTTTCAGAAGCTCATTACATTTGCTGGAGACTTGCAGTCATCTTTGCAGGCTTTACCCGTAAACTAAACAGAATGCCAATCTGTCATGTACGGTCCATAACCTGTGCAGTAATCCTTTAAGCAATTTATCTTGAGCTTGTTTCTTGTTTGCTGTTAATTTTTTATTTTGATCATGTTTTCCCCTTGAAACAAGTAGATAGTTGTTGTCAGGTAGCAGGTCTTTTTGGATAAGAAACATTTTTACAAGTGGGGATATCACAGAGATTGCTACTTTCAGCATGTTACTTGGTACATTTATAAAGCTGAATATAAATTATAATTAGAACTACGGTGCAAGGGGGAGTAATTTGAGTTGAGTGCTGCTTGTTTTTTTTAACTTGATTTTGACTGACATTCTAGTAATGTATTTAAAAATGTATTTATTTTTTCATGCCTCACAACCTTTTTGTTTCCATCTACATATTAAATAAGCTGCAATTTAGCCAATGCATTGAAATATTTTTTTTTCTTCTCCACTTCATTTTGTCTTGATTAGACTCTCATAATGATGGTTTGTCACCCAGGACACTGTATTTAATTAAAGCCCCAGTTTTTGTGGTTTAGAAAATAGCCACGCCCCTTTGTACTTGGCCCCACCCACCCCCCATTGGCCCCACCCATCCATCTGTCCTTTGATTTGAAGTCACCAGCCACCACTGCATATTGTGCTTCCACACTTTTGAAAGAAGTGCAGCTATAGGAAATAATCTTCTCCATCTGGAGTATGGAAAGATACATTCTCAACTTTAGATATTCTTAACATGATTTGCATCTCATCTCCCCCAGTGCTCTTTGCTGTACTATTCTTAAGTGGGCAAACTGGATTCCAGTATAAAAGCCTTCAGACTTAACCTTCATTCAAAAAAAATAACTGTATTAATTTGCCAGTACTCAACCAAATTTCTAGTAAAAACTTCAGCTGCTCTCCTATGCCAGAAATGTAACAATACAACAAAGACTTCAAAATAACCTAAATATGCAGGTATCATTCATTCATTCATTCATTCATTCATTTTCCATCCTAGGCTTCAAGCTGTGTAATTCTTTTCCATATAAAATGTAAAAGCTGCTACTCAAAGAACTTAAATAAAAACTAAACTTTTGAAACACCCAGCAGCACGTTTGTGATTTAAATGTTATCTCATATCATGAATACTCACATTAAATATTCACTGATGTACTTATACTCTTTCTAATTTCAGTCTTTTGTAAAACTTGCAGTGAACCTCTTTCCTGACAATATGCACAGACGTGTTCTATGGGGACGTTTTCTAGAGAAAGTACATTTATGCATTTATAATAATGGTAAATAAAATATCAATAGTGCTCAGCAGGAGTTGTCAGTGTAACTGGCTTACATTACAGCAGTCTATTCTTTTTTTTTATATTTCCTAGAAAAAGCACACTTCTAGTCAAATAATATGACCTTTCATTGTTAAAACGCAAACTATTCCAGTATCCAGTTAGAGCCACCCTTTCCTGCCTGATCGATGCTTTTGCATAAAAGCCTTCAAAATAGTTGATATACAGTGTTATAAAAATAACTTCTAATTACTTGACACAGAAGGTGGGCCTTGCTGCTCTTCAAAAAGTCAGATTTGATTAATGTTGTTGCAGTTATACTGCATCTCGAAGTTTGCATTGCCTTATGAGGTATGTTACGATAAGGGCAAATAGTCCTTCACATTCTTTGGAATTTAATGCTATCCTTCAAGTGTAGTATCACGTTTCCATTAATGTATGATGTGGTAAAAAATAGTAAAATAAAATAATGAACTTAAGGACAAGTTTATAAGAAAGTAGATAACACAGATACTACTAGTTCTGAATTAAAAAGTGAAACAAAAGTGCAAAGCATTTTATTTTCAAACAGCTGACACCAGATACTCCACAATGCTGACTGTTTTTTGTGTGGTACTGTTCTATGCAGATGATTAAATAAATACCTCAGTTCTGCTTCAAATTGGCCATAATACTTGCAGTACTAACATGAAACATAGTGATGAAAAACATGGTGATTAAATATCAAAAGTACATCTCATCACCAAATTTTACTGAAAAGCAAGCATGTTATGATGTCTCCTTTCCTTTTTGTGTGTATTTTCTCTTTAATCTTCTCAGGAAGCAGATCTAAGTTATTGTATTCATTAGTCAAGTCTTGCTTCAGATGTTGGCAAGCATGACAAAGGGCATCTCTTTGCATCACGTTTTATCTCTAAGTTTCCTTAAAACCCTTCATAGTTTTTATAACAACTGCTTTATTAATTCAATCTTTGTGATGAAAATACAGAAGGGCAGTTTGCCCTTGACAACTTTTTTAAAGACTCCTGCTTCTCACTTGTCTGTTAATCTTCCAGATATTTTAACTGGTATCCTTATAATATTCATTCTTTTTTCTGAAATTATGCACAACTGGAATGTTGCAAACATAGGATATCTAAAAAGAAATCACTTGATGGGTACGTATCTGATACCATCACATGGTTTTGATTGGTGGACCTCTGTTTCCCCTGAATCAATTTTTATCAGACTACCCTCTGTGTTCTAAGATGGTATTCTTCATTGACAAAATGACTGGTTCACAGCCTTCCGCTCTACTAAACAAAGCAGACTTGCGATGCAAACTAAATTATTGTGAAAACATGTATCACCTCCTTACATCTACCTGTTTTCCTCCTTGCATACTCAATGTTTCTTTTGTCACATATCTTCCTGTTCTTGCCATTTACATGTCTCACCTCCTGCATAAAACTACTGTGTTGTAGTTTAATCTTCACAATATTAATTTTCAGAATTTAGTAACCTTGTGTAAGAATGGATTACATCACTTCCTTTTTGCTTTCCTATTTAGTCTTCAAAGGGCATTTTATAGTTTACACAGATCAGATTAATTTACTTCTTGTAAAGTTTTGGATTTACATTCAGAGATATTCATATCATAGTTACTATAGATTTATGACCCACTACTTGTCATCATTCACATCATATTCTTTTATTTTGTTTTGTATTATTTGCTGACAGGGTAAATTAACTAGTCCCTGAACTGTTTTGATCCATATCCTAGACCAGTAGCATACAAAATATAAACCAAAATATTATACTCTTAAAATTATCTGCTTAGTACAATTTATGGATAAAAGTTAGATGAAACCTATTACAGTACTCACTGATAAAATGCCAACCCCCCCCCCCAAATGTCTATAAGAGATGTTGAATAACTAAAAACACATACCATTACCTAAACTAGAAGATTTTTTTGGATGTGAAAATGAGGCATCATGAAGAAACCCATGCAGACATGGAGAAAATGTAAACTCCACATAGAAGGCATCTTATTTGAAAGCCAAATGGGGAAACCAAGCAATATGAAGTAGAGATGGTGATGACAACCCCATTAACTTAATGTGTATTTAATGTAATCTTGTTGTTTATAAGAACTGAATATTTGTCACATGGGAAGGAGAACATAATAGTTAAGATATTTACCTCACAGATCTTGCATTGTTTAATTCTGACCTCTCTGGTTATTGGCTAGGTTTGTAATAGTCTGCAGATTGTATTTACGTATGAACCTACAAAGCATATTGCATACTGGAATGTGAAACAGTTTGAGAGAATACATAGGACTAGGGTTAATGACCAAACAAATATAATTACAGCAATTCTCAACAGTTTAATAGGCTCATAGGTAAGTACTAGGCTAACTGCTCTTGCAGCCATTTTTAAGCCTAGTCAATTTCTTTCAAAGATGAGAAACAAGCCCAGTATCTTGTAAGACAAACACCTTAAGCATTATGCCATCCCCAAACCCCCTCTATAAAGTTTTGTAGACTTCAGAAGTAATAGAAAAGTCATCATTAATGTTATACAGATTATGCTAGATTGCCACTGAGGAGTTATATAAAACTCCATTATAAGCAGAATAAATACATTTTAGTCAAGTTTTCAGTGGTCAGTATGGGACTAATGTTTGTTAAATGTACTCATGGGTATTTGCACTGAGCATGGTTAATACTATGGGTAGGGAACCTGACTATGAACTTATTGATGGTTATTTAATCCTACTGTCAGTTGGTAATAATTTCTAGTTTGATAATGCCACCATAGTAACAAAAGTATTAGCAGCATGAACAGTGTAATTAGAACACTAGATGAGCACAGCTCAAATCTTAGCATGATAGATGTACACTTTATGTTTGCATTCTGAATATTTGCAGAAAATGAGTAATAAAAATGACAGGAATTTATGAATTAGGACTGATGATAACTAAACATTTTCTATTAGAAATGGGAGGGGGGAATTCTGACTTTTAGCTAATGAACTGCAGACTTGTCCAAAACTGCTGATTGCCGAGACAGATATTGATATACTATTTTGAGTTGTATGTACTCTCTCAATGTTAATATCTTACCAAGAGGTCAAAATAAGTATGGAATGTTCTAATAGGGACATGAGCAATCTTAGCAATGCTATTTTCCTTTTGGAGTTAAGTCTTCTTGCATTATTCGCCAAGTACAGAAATAGCTTGTTGTCTTACAGATCAGTTAAGGATGATGGATAAGGCTGAGGGTGGTTGGGGTGTCAGCATACCTCTTTAATTAATAATTTTGGACAAAGCTTAAAATAATGGGAGGGCAAAAGGATCAAAATCAGGGATAGATTTTAAATGTTTCTCTTATAAACTCAAAGGTGCTGGTTTTGCATTACCATTCATTTTCTGAAATATGGAAAGTCTGATACTCAAATGTTTGCCATTATTTAGTGACTGGAATCCTCAGTGAAATGTGAGAAAACCACAGAATTTATAAGAAACAGACCAAGACTATCAGGGAAAAATCTGGATATTCTGAAAATTCTGAACAGTTGAAAGGTATGGGTGTCAGGAAAGGACCAACGTACCAGACTGAATAAATAAAACTTAATTAGCAGAACTCCACACACCAACAAACTATTACTGAAACCACAAAATACTGTGCCAGCAATAAAAAAAACTGTCAAATGTACACAAAACACAAGACTTTTATTAAAACAAAAATATTCAAATTCCTCTAATGCCTCAGCTTACCAAAAAGCCTTTACAGAGTATAACATTCTTTACAAATCTCCACCTTGTGTACACATATTGAATTAATTAAACAATTATCCACTTTAAAAATTCAATTAAAAATTAACTTCCCTTAAAGATACTTTACATAAAATATTTCCAAGAGAACTCTCCATTGAGCCCCCTTGGATGTAATGTGTCATATTTCAAAATAAAAACAGCTTCTTTTTTCCTTAAAATATTCTTGGTAGTACTTATTGAGCAAAAATCGCCATGAACCTGTTCTAATACTGTTACTTGTAACCCATCAGGATAATTTCATGAAACATATTAAAATGTTCCGCTATAGGAGTGAAATGTTGATTTTTCTTAAAGTCCCTAATATGTTCTTTAATTATTGTGGCAACACTTCTCTTGCTCTCCCCCAATATAATATAATCCACATGGACATCAAGGTCCATATATTGTTTTTTCGCTATGACAATTTTAAATCTCTCTAACATCAAATTTTCTTCCATTTATAGTTGAAAAATCAGTTACCACATATTGTCAGATGGAACAAGTACCACAAGGTACGGAGCCTTTATAAACTAATTATTGCTCCCTTTCAGCATATGGTCTCCTAAATCCCCCATGGACCAAAATACATTTCAAGCGCCTTCCTCTGTTATAAGAAAATTTCAATTTAACATCTCTGAGGAATCCCACTTCTCTTTTAACAAACATCAAATAATATTTTATTATACTTTCTAGTATACTTGAAAAAACAGTATATTTTGATACAAAATATAAATTATTTGCCTTATCTCTTGCCACCTTATTACTGCAATCATAGCTCCTAGTATAGCACTGATTTCTGTTGCATATTCTAAGGTAACCTTGTCGTACATTTTCTTCTCCATACCCCCTCTCTACAAACACTTTCATGATTTTACACATTTCTTCTACCTTATCTTGAACTTCACTACATAAACCTTCAATCCTTAATAATTCACCATATGGCATAGCAGCTATAGTGTATGGGGGTGTGACAACTCAGTCGGTGGAACATATAATTTTGTAGTCCAAGCTTTCTATAAATTTTAGACTTAATTTTATTACCTGCTACACAGTCTAGTGTTAAATCAAGAAAATTCACCCTGCTTCCTTTCTGAAGCCCATCAAAATGTATATCAAACCTATTGGTTTCAAGATTTCGAAGGAATTGCTCCACTTCATTATACTCTCCTTTACATATAAAAATTAAATCATCTATGTATCTGAAGTATTTTTTTACATTCCTCCTAAAGAAGTCATGCCTATAAATGTAAATATTTTCATAATATCCCATAACCAAGTTAGCATATGTGAGGGGAAAAGCTGCCCCCATTGTTATCCCACATTTGTGCTGGTGAAAACATCCATCAAATTCAAAAATATTATTTTCAAGACAAAACAATGCTAACTCCATAATAGCTTGTGTACATGGAGTTTTACCCAGAAAAAACTCCATAGCCTCTAGGCCAAACCTATGTTGAATGCTAGTATACAAACTGACCACATCTACAACAATGAAATACATCCCTTGTTCCCATGGCACTGTAGACATTTTGTCCAAGAAATCAGATGTGTCTCTGATATAAGATGGTAACTGCAAAACTTGTCTAATCAGGAAATAATGCAAAAAGCATGCGATATTATAAGTGAAGTAGCCACAGGCAGAAATTATAGGTCAACCAGGGGGTTTATAAGGCTTTTGTGAATTTTAGGTAGGCAAAAAAAATTTTGTCATAACACTATTCCTACTCTGAAACATATGTGCTATGTCCTCTTGGTTAAAATAATGCAATCTAACCCCTTTATGTAGTAGCTCATTATAATTTTACAGGCTGTAAAAGACCATATTCCTCTGTACCACACACTTTTCCAATATTTTATAACCCAATTTTTTTTATTTGCTTTTTGTTTCCAATCTCTGTTACAACATTAAATAGATTGGTCTTCATGTTAGTGCCTTAGTTATACTTCAGTTTAAAAAGTCTTTATTACTATGTTGTTGATGACTTTGTATGTGTTTCTCTATTTGTGCACAGCTCTGTGTTGAAATTTATCTCCTGAATAATTTATGTAGTTATCCTGTCTCTTTATTTTTAATGCTTCTTGAGTTTAGTTAGCAGAAGAATTTTATGATGCATTTTCAGGTAAACTGCCTGTTCTTATTTCCGTCAACCAATGTATTTATGACGAAACATATCATCCCATACACATTTTTAATGCAGAATGAAGTGCATTTATGACATTTTTTTTACCCATCTATAAAAAGTTCTATCAATTTCTGTTGCTTTGTAGAATGAGCTTTCAAGTGATCCAAATATATTGATTGGGGTACATATCGCATTGGACCCTCCACTTATGAAACGTGCTGCAATCTGAAACTCTATTTTCACTTAAGAGGTAGCAGCTCCTCTTTCACAGAATCTCAGTTGTCACTTCAGCTCATCCAGTCAGATCAGAACATTTCACTTTCACAGTTGTAAATTCTCTGAATTGTTATAATTTTATATATTCTGCATTGCAGATGGGTCATAGCTGTAAAAGCTCTGGATGTGTTTATTCACCAGTTTATTAAACTAAAATAATTAACGCTTACATGTCTTTTACTTCCACGGTTTTTAGTAAAATGATATTTTGTCAATGACAAGGAATACCTTGTGCAAAAAATTGAATTCCCAAAATGATTGTCAAATATTTCTATTTTCCAAAGCAGTTTATCATACTTGCTACGATTCATAAAAGCCTCACTAACCCCCTTTTTCGGCCTATTGTTTCTTCCTCTGGAAGTCTTACTGACAACATTTCTTTATACTTGGACAAGTTGTTGAACCCTTTGTTTCAAAAGTTACCTTCATACATTAGGGATTCATGGTCTTTTCTAAACCAAGTGAGGTTGTTCAGTTTGAGCAACAAAGGTGTTAATATTAGGGAGAATAGCAATGATTTTTTTTCATGTTAACAGTTGATGTAGTGTCATTATACACTGCTATACCACAGCAGGAGGGAGTAGAATTTGTGTCTAGTTTTTTACACAAATACACCACTTGGTCAGACTCAAGTGTTGATAATTGTATTTTTTTGTTAGAACTTCTGTTAGAGAATAATTATTTTATGTTTAACAGAAAATACTATAAGCAGCTTTGAGAGGTAGCAATGGGTGCTACAGTTGCTCCGGCTTTTGCAGGAATAGTGATAGGTTGGTGGGAGAGGGAGATATTACCCACTTTGAACCTTACTAATGAGATTTTATTTTTTGTAGATTTATTAACAACTTATTTTTTATTATAAAGGGATGTGTCGAATTGTACAGTACCTTTTTGGAACAACTTAATGCAAGTAGTAATTTTTTGAATTTTACTTTGTATGACTACGGTCACCGACTTAATTTTTTAGATGTGACGTTGAGCTAGAGCACCCTTGATAAACATTTTCCTAGCAATATACACAGGAAAAGTACATTTGTCAATAATTATTTACATTACCATAGTAATCACCCTTGGTTTATGAAACACAATATCCCTAAAGGACAGTACAATTAGAGCCTCACGTATGACAAGTGATGATGCTGGTTTCCTTCGAGAAATTGAGTTCATCACTGAGTTGTTAATTAATAGAGGCTACCCTAGGATGTTATTATAGAATATTGCTTTAGAAATTTACAACAGGAGGGCAATAGATTTTCCACCTATTTTAGTTCATAGATTCCAGGAGAAAAATATTGGTATGGATACTGGAGATGCTTATTATGTTCCTAGGTGTGTTAGTGATATGTCTGTTGATAGTGACACTATCAAATCTGTGGTAAAGGACAATTGGAAAATTATTACTGGTAGCAGTGAGTTGCAACTAGTTTTGGGAAATGTTCCTAATTTTGTATACAAGAAGGTCAACACTATTAAGAGTTTACTGGAGGATGATAATAGAATGTCTCTCCCTCACTGGGATAGACCTAAGGGTATGCATAAATGCTTTAGCTGCAGTGTGTGCAGATATATTCACGAGGGACCTTATGTTAGTTTGTCACATCTGAGTCGCACTATTTCTGTACCAGGGAGATTTAATTGCAAAACTACCAATGTGATATATATTGCTCTGTGTTCTAGATGTTCACCCTTCTATATTGGCATGACTACCAGACAACTAAATAAGCGGATAAAGGAACATTGTTATGCTATTAGAAGTAAGGATGAAAATAATACTCTATACATTCAGTTTGTTGTGATTTGTTTAAGAAATTTTCCTTTTCTGTTGTTGAACACATAGACAAGGACTTGAGAAGTGGCAACATGAAAAACTTGGTAGAAAGGAGAGAGACACTGTGGCAATTAAGGTTAGGAGCAGATAGCCCTCCTGGGCTTAATGACACTGTCAACATAAAATGTTTTTTATTGGATAGGAAAATAGTCATATAAAGGTGGATTTGGGAACCCCCTTTGACTACTTTTTAGCTTTATTTGTTTTAGTTTCTTTTAAGAGTTATATTTTATTGTTTAATTATTTCATTGAATTGATGTAATTAAAGATCCAGTGGGCATGTATGTGTGAAGGGTGTGTATATATATATATATATATATATATATATATATATATATATATACATATACATATATATATATGGAAGTTTTACTAAAGTTTGTATTTCTGAAGACGTCTGACTGACGGAAGTGTGGATTAAACTGTTTTACAGTCATTTTTGAGTCTGTTCTCTGTTGCCTTCAGTGTTTTTTGGTTCTTGTCTTTTTTCTACATCGAGTGCTGTTTTTTTGGTTGGTCTGCATTTTACATTGTCCTACACCAAAGTGGCACATGGTGCAAACTACTAGAAGGGTCAAGGTTCAAATTCTGGAACTTTTCAGACATTAATCAGAACTTAGTTTAATGGCATAGACTGCCATTGGATTTTTTTCACTCAAAAATAAATGCATTCTGGTTTTGTGTTGTGAGAGTTCCACAAACACAATGGTATTAATTTAAAATATTCTTTCAAAAGTATAAAGGAAATATACATTCTAAAATGTAATACATTTTATCCCAAAGAACTGAATTCAGGCCTAGACTGGCAGTTTCTAATTAAATGAAAAAGATAAATATTGGTAATTTCTCCACATTATGTAATTGCAAGAATTAAGTAAACATTGTTTTCTCAGTATTATATGAATCATATTCATTAATATGAATCTCAAAAATACATACTTGAATGTTTTTTTCTAGTGCCATATTGACTGCTGTGCTTTATACAATATGGTATTCAGACATCTGTGTCTTGTAGTACATGGAATCCTGTGATTACTTTCCAAAATAGGTGTAAAACAGGCTAACATCAGAAAAGGGCTTAATAAAGGCTCAAACAGATGCCCTATGCAGTTTGGCTAAAGAAACTCCAGCTCTACTCAGTTGCATACCGCCTATTCAGAGGCGATCTGTGTCTGACGTATAAAGCCATGTCCAACCCAGAATTAATGGACATGCTTCACCTCAGGAAATCTAAATCCATTAGAGCTACATGCTCCAGGGACCTGAACCTCAGCACAGAAATAAATAGGACATGCTGGAGGGACAGATTCATATCTCAGAGGCTCCCCTCACTCTGGAACAAAATCCCAATCCATGTCAGGCAGAGCCCCTCACTGACACTCTTCAAGAGAAATCTTGACGAATGGATGGGAGATCATAAGTTTACCCCTGGGATCTCTTCTGTGTCACTGCTTGACAGAGGTACAGTAAACAAACCTTAAAAGGGCTACCTTCTGTGACCTACTATACAGAGGCACAGTCAACTAATCTAAAAGGGTGGCAAAAGCCAAATATACTCTGGCTAGGCTTATAAATGCCCTAGGGCAGATAGCCTAGTATCAACCCATGAACCTATGAATAGGCTTTTAAGCACCAACTCTGCTCTGTTAAGCACTAGTCTCAAGCTAGAGCATAAAGTACACAGTGGCTACAACTGAAAAGCAGTGGGAAGCTGATAAGCAGTACATCCAGAATGTTTCATTTTAACATTAAAAAGTGTTTACCTGCTTCCTGATGCTATTCCTTGGTTGCTGATTTCTGTGTAAAGCATTCAACTACTCACAAAATCAGGAATAAAACTCTGAGACAATCAGGGGCATTAATGAATGTACTGTCAACTTCACACCTTCACAGAATATGTGAATGTGAATTGACATGCATCTGCTGAAGTAAAAGAAGTCTGTAACATTTTTATGATATGTATCCACCACCTTTCTTCCAAAATCACAAGTTTGATATGGTTTAAAAGTGACAGAGCTAAACTTTGAGCCAAAATCAGAGATATTTGACAGCTATATGTGTCAGCAGTTATGATTTTATAAGATGTAAACCCCTTACTACAACTATATTTTTTCTAACATTGATAGTACACAGGAACAGGTAAAACTCCATGCACTACAAAGAATAAAGATATGGTATTTGCAGTCATTTGGGATGTTATGGGCTCTCATCATGGATGTCAAGACTCACATTTTGAGCTTTACTTGGGGTGATTGTCCTGGCATCCATGCTTTGAACACAAAACATTCTGGTTATGATCACAGATCCATTTGTAATCCCGCCCACCTTAGTAATGCATGGTAACCCTAACCAGCCCATAACCGTAAGTTGCATCTTAAATTTAGAAAAAAAAAAATCTTCCAATATCACTATCACTATTTGAAAAATTTGAGCTGAATGTGGTTGGGTTTTGTCTAGTGCTTCAGAAAAGGAAAACTGTTTCCTTTTTTGATCTACTGAGTGATACTGTTTTGCATGATCAATATAATGACATTTAATGGTGTTTTTTTATATGTTGACCAATCCTTTATATATATATATACATACATATATACCAATCCTTTATATATACATCCATATATATATATATATATATATATATATATATATATATATATATATATATATATATATATATATATATATATATATATATATATATATATATATATATGTATATACACACACACACACACACACACACACACACACACACACACACACACACACACACACATATGCACACACACAAACACTGAATACCAGGAACACACATCACGCGACACAAATATATTACCAAGTTTGCAGATAAAACAATAATAAAATAAATAGAACAAAAAAAATAGGACTGTAGATCAAATTAAACATGGTTCCCAGTAATATAGCCATTAAAAACTCAAATTTAAGTAAATTACATGATCTGGAACAGTAAAAGACATTTAAAGAAGATAAGTCTTAAATGCTTCAACTACTCCAATAAATCAGCATGACTATCCTTGTATTCAGTAGCACATAGGCTGCTGAGAGAAACTGTGTCTTGTTTTTCAAGCTATGAAAGACCCTTGTAGGCTCTGTGTAGAGCCTACATGGAATGTACCCATGTACATGGCCACAGTTCCCCCTCAATAACGCATCATGCATATTAATCTTGGCACTCTGCCAAGGGAGAACATAGTAACAGAGATATTGAGCCCCTGTAGGCAGAAGTGTAGATGCTGGTCAGTTGTAATGTACATGGTGAGGCTCCCGATAATGTTCCCTGCTACTGTTGAAATGTGCTGTGAAATAATAGTTATTGTTTTAAATTTCTAATTTCTTTGTCTTATTTATTTATTTTTTTATGTCCGTTTGCGTGGTGTGATGAGGAGCACAGCAATGCCAAGCTTCACTTACATATAGACAGCAGACACCTGCCAGACATCTAAAAGTAGAAATTGGATGTAACTAATTATGTATTTCTGCTTATGTTTAAGCCCATTTAAATGTGTTTGCATGGCATGGCAGCTTAGTAGTATATTTGAAGGTATACTAGTTTATATACTATACAAGTAGATAAATGGGTAGAGTGACAGCCGAAAGCTTTGTAGGTCCTAGGTTTGAGTCCCTAACAGACATACTATTTTGTTAATGTAATATAAATTTTTGTTTAACTTAAAAACATACATTTTGCGTTTGCAAGACCTGCACAGTGCTAAGCACTGCATAAATGTGATTAAAGGCCACTCCTATTTGTACTTTGCTAAGCTTCACTAAAACTAGGGCATATTTTTATGATGCTCATCTCTGCTTAGCTGGTTTCCATGATGCTAAGCACCAGGACACTTTCTGAATGTGGCTGAATGATGTATATGGGTAGGAAAACAGCCTATATTAAGGCAATAGGTGGGAATTCTGCATCAGTTGTTGGAGTCTTTCTATCTGTCAATATGCCAGGCAGTGTTGGAAAGGGTGAGCACTTTTGGGCGCAGAGATAGGTTGTACAGGATTCCAGAGTTTTTTTGGGTGGGTTCCTGAAATGCAATTATGAACCTAGGTTGCTCCAGGGCAATTACCTGGGCCCAGGATTTAAGGCTGAAGACTGAGATCAGTTGGCCAGGGAACTTATCAGAACTACTGGTAACCTCCTCTCAAACACTAAGTGTAGGATTGTTTTTTATATATATTTTTTATTCTTTTTATACGTTTCATTTGCCTGTTTTTCAGTTGTGACATTTTTCTTTCAAATAATTGATGCTTTTATTAATGCCTTAATTGATTAATTAACGTATGCTATTTAAGTGCTTTTATTACTAGTTGAGAACAGTCTGATGAAGTGGTGAGAACACACCGTGAAAGTGCTTACTCTCTTTTGTGTGCATTAAAGTTTTTTATTTAACCTTCAGCTGTGTTAGTTTTGGTACTTTTTTTTTGTTTTTTTAGTAGTTTCTTGTTATTATACCGTTTTATTTTTATTCTCAGCATACTTTTTACACTTTTGGATTTCTTGGTTGAAAATTAATAATGGTGGAAGGCAATGGTGTTGAACTGACTTTTATTCCTTCCAGGAAAGCTTCTTCTATCAACAGAGTGGCTAGTGATCGCCTTAACAACATTATGGAAAATGCATCTAACCCCCTCCTTGTTACTGACCTTACCTTGACATCTACAGATGATTTGGATATATACAAAACTTACCCACGTTTCATGAACAAATTTAAAGAACTGGAAAACAAGCTTTACAAATTTAAGCAGCTGCAATAGCAGCACTTTCATCTGGAAGCATTATTAAAGCATAAGGTCACACCCAGGGGTCTGAGAATTCTCAATATGCCTAGTTATGGTAATGTATACCCAGACCTGCTAATGAAATGGCAGTCATTTAATCTGCAAAACAACTCCAGTTACTTGGAACTTCTTATAGAATTCTTTCTTCCTGAAGAGAAAGAATTGCAACGTCAGATCTCAGTTCTGCAGGATGAAATTTATAGTTCCTTTCCTGCTGATATTATGAGGGACAAACTTGATAACCTCTATGATAACATCTTGGCTTATGAGAAAAGGTTACAGTTTACTAAAATAAAGAAATTGCAATGCAACATCAAAGATTTTACTACTGGAGCAGTTTTTGCATGGGGTAGAAGTAACCCCCCACCAACCGTGAACTCGGAGTATGTACCACCAATATCGGATTCTTTGCGTGAAGCTACCAGTGAATCTTTGAATCAGCCTGTATCTTCAATGGGAGGAGCCATGAATGCCAACTCCACAGAACTAGTTTAGTCAACAGGAAGCGGAGCTAAGTCATTACACCACTTAGTACTGCTGAGGTAGCACCTCTGACAATAATGGTGACTCCACCACTACTATCAACACTGGAGCCAGACCTAGGGTTACCACTTCTTTTCAACTGCATAGCCCTTTTCCTATCAGGGACAGGTCACAGAATCAAGGGAGGAAGGGCAGACTTTCCTGCCTCCCAAGTACAGAAATGAATGTGAACCTAACAGGTCAATGGAAACGGAGGTAAACAGCTTGGTTTTTAATATTTCCTCTGTACAGCTTACCGGCGCACAGTTAGCATTGCTGAACAAAGGTCTATCATTCGTCCCTGCCAGAGAAGCTGAGCTAACTACTGTCTTATCTGATCTTAGATTGTTTGGTAGGACTCTTACATTGAAAGCTATGCTACCTGACCCTGTTAATATTGACACTGTTTCCTTTAGAAATCCCAGCACTTTTATTCCACCATCCAATGCCAAGATAGAGACCTTTATTCAGACTTGTGAGAAACAAATAAGAAGAGAGTTTGAATCCAATAGAAAGAAGAGATACTTTAATTTTAATAATGATGAATATGCAGCCCTCAATGAACTCAAGAATTTGAGATCCTTAGAGATTAGACCATCAGATAAGGGTGGTGGAATTGTTGTGCTAGACAAGGACTTATATCAAACAGAAATGCATAAATTGTTGTGTGATGACACCACTTATGTTTTTATTTCTAAAACTGCTGTTTATGGTATGATCTAGAAGGTTTCTTTCTTTATTTTTGATCTACTTATAATGGTTATGATTGATAAGTTGTTTAAATATTTTGAGGTACAGCAACCACTCATACTGATCATTTATGGCTTATCCAAAGTACATAAAAATCTAACACTGCTGCCCATGCACCAGATAGTGTCTGGGAAAGGTTGGGTAACCGAGCCACTTTCTATCTATATCGAAAAGAATTTACATTCTCTGCTGGACACTTGGGACACTGTCCTAAAAGACACTAGGACCTTCCTACAAAGATTATATGTGGCTACTTCTGATTTGACTGCTGACTATCTTTTAGTGACAATGGATATAGAGTGACTCTTTACAGTGATCCCCAATATTTGGGCATAGAAAATGTCAATCACTGTTTTACTGAGGACAAGATTAGTTTAATTTGTGCCCTTTTAAAATTGGCTTTAGAAAACAATGTCTTTTTGTTTGAAGATCATTTTTATGCACAAAAGGTTGGTGTGGTGATGGGCACAGCTTGTGCCAACATCTATGCTTATCTTGTTTTGGTACAATGGGAGAAAGATGTTTTACTTCAAGCTGAGGGCTTCTCTGAACATATCTTATGGTATGTAAGATTTGTGGACAATATTTTTTTGTTGTGGAGGAGGTGAGTTGAGAGTCTCACGCAGTTTATAGAGTTTATACATCAGTCTACAGATTTTTTTAAGATTTGCTTTTAAATATTCTTTTGATGAAATTGAATTTCTTGATGTTAAGGTGAACAAAACTGATCTGACTAGCCTAGTAACTAGTATTTATAGGAACCCACAAGAAAGAATAATCTGCTCCATAGAGATAGCATGCATCCTAGGCATGTTACCCGGAATGTTATTAAGGGGCAGGTGTACAGGGTCATGAAACTCCGCAATAATGGCGAACAGCTTGCCGAGGCCTTGAAGACCTTGAAAATGGACTTTATAGATAGAGGCTATAAGGAAAAGGATATTGATATTTGTATTACTGATGCGTATAAGGAGAGAGGGGGTAAATGTAGACCATATTACCCTGCTGCATCTAACACTGAAGCCATAGGTACAGAACAAAGGACAGGATTGATTAGGTTTCCCCTCACATACTCTTCTGATGTTAGTAGTATATGTGACATTCTTAAAAGGAACTGGGGCATTTTGGATACTGTATATGAATTAAGAAATGCCATAGACACCGTTCCACATTTTTCTTTTAAAAATAACACATCTTTGAAAAGGCATTTGTGCTATAATACTTCTACCTTTAACAAGGTTTTGCAGTCAGAGAGGCATGGCACTTTTAAATGCAGGAGTTGCACAGCCTGCAAGTTTATACACTCCAGTCCTACTTACATGCACCCTAACATGCACTTCAAAATAGATGCAAACTTTTATGCTGACTGCAGGACTAAGAACATTGTTTATTTTAGTTCCAGCACTGTTTGTCATGCTTTTTATGTAGGCTTGAATAATAGACAACTCAAAGACAGGGTGTTGGAATATCAGAGAGACATTAGAAACAGGAAAGACACTAATGCTCTTGCTAAACATATTATGTGCCATGGACAGGAACATCATTTTAAATTTGTTGTGCTAGAGATCATTCCTGAGAGTCTAAGAGGGAGAGACCTTAGGAATTGCACAGAATCTGCAGACCAAAAATGGATTCTGTCTCTTAATGCTGATAAGACACCAGGTCTTAATGAAGTTGTCTCTCTTAAGCCTGTTTTAAAAGCTAGACCTCTCAAACACTAAGTATAGGATTGTTTTATATATATATATATATATATATATATATATATATATATATATATATATTATGCTTTTTATATTTCTTTCAGATAATTGATGCTTTTATTAGTGCCTTAATTCACTAATTAACTTATGCTATTTAAGTGCTTTTGTTACTAGTTGAGAACAGTCTAATGAAGTGGTGAGAGCACACCATGAAAGCACTTATCTCTTTTTTGTGCATTAAAGTTTTTTGTTTTACCTTCAGCTGTGTTAGTTTTGGTACTTTTTTGTTTTTTTAGTAACTTATCGGAGCTACTGGTATCCCCCGCACTTGTGAGCAGTGTCACCACTCACTATGATGACCTGAAGCATAGAAAGAGAGGAACTTTGGGCACCTGGGTCCAAGTGTCCAGGGCTGGGCATGCCCCAAACATATGTAAATATGTATTCCACTAGTTTACTGAAATTCAAGCTGAGTCTGTGCAAAACTGGTATGCATAATGGTGTTCTTCTCTCCCAACAGCTGCAGCTTAGAGGCCTTGCAATATTCAGTCCCATGCTGGGCGTCTTGCCAGGTTGCACCATGAGTATGATAAGTACAGATATGTTATGCTAACTGTACTGCAATAAATAATAAAGAATAAACAACTATACTGCATTAAAGAATAAACAATAAAAACTGTAGTGCAAGAAATGAACAATAAAACTGTATTGCAATAAACAATAAACAATACCAATAACAGTAAGCAAAAAGGTGTAAAGCAGTATTGTGGTGTCATAACATAATTGCACTAGAGCTGTGTGCATTGTACGTGTATGGCACGGTTGCTGCAGTGAAGTGCAAAACTGTAATAACTGTAAAATGCAAAAGTAATGCCCTGAAAATGTATTTCTCAACTCATAGTATGGTTCAAAGCTGTTTCTAGGCCAATTTCAGTCACATAATGCTCTCTTTTCCATCCACTCCAGGAACAAAGGGTATATGGGTGAGGTAGCCCACCTTATGGGCAGATATTGTGTGCAGACTTCACAGATAATAAACACCAATAATGTTTTGTGTGGTTGTGTACCTGCATTTGTTAGTGCTTGACCATACTGTCCCATGCTAGCAGCTTGAGAGGTATGTATGTGCTACATCAGCTATAGAAAAATTGTAGCCACTGTACTCACAACTGACACTGCACACCTGTAGAAGTATTTAGTAGTAATATTATCTGCAAGGTAACTAATGGTATGTTTCTATCTCTCCCCACCCCTTATCATCTTTAATTTATTATTGTTATTTAGTACTATGATTTAATATTAACATATTTTGTTAAACTAACTGTTTTGATGGCCTTATGGTTTAATTCATACTGGCTTGCTGTTAACATATTTACTATGTTACTTAATGTTGTGTTACATATAATATACCTTAATATGTAGTATTATGTCCCATTCTGTTAATAGTAACATAAGTTAGGTTATTACTAACCTTAATTATTGTTGTAACTACTTTACTATAGTGCGTCAAGGTTGGCAGATTCCTCATGGTCCTCCTACCTTGCCTCCTACGGCCATGGCACTGGGTTCCAGCATGTCTGGAACCCAGCCTGGTGGTGTCCCCTCTGCTGCCTCTGCACTACCTGTGGCATCAGGGGGTACTGTCCCATGGGACACGGACGAGCCCCCCTTCTGGGAGCAGTGGGAGAGGGGGAGTTGTCACCCATGACAAATTGCCAGGTTTGGTACACGGGATCATTTTGCATTGTGTACAGTGGCGACACTTAAATATCCCTATGGGTCTTTTACTAACTAGTTGATGTTTCATAGAATTCACCAATAATGTTTTGAACGACCTATCTTTTTTATAAACCAACATGGGGTTATTACCTACTTTCTAAGAATCATATTATCTACTTGAAAGATCTCCCAGTCCTTTATCAAACAATCACCTATGGCTTTACTAACCAAGTTGAATGTTGAAATAAAAGCTCTATTATGATTCACCTTTAAAGTTCTAGTGTTGTTTTTGTCCATATTATGTACATTACTCTTTGCACTCAGTATAAAACAATAAATACCATGTGTTCTCTTGAACACTATTTCATCCCTAATTTCCATTAAAAATTCTTGGGGGTACCTTCTCCTAGAAAATATACTCAACAAGACCTCACACTCTACAAGAAAGGTATCCAAATCTGACACCATTCTTGCCAACCTTACTAGCTGCCCTTTACTACAGCCTTTTTCTACTATGAAAGTGGATGTAATTGTTAGAGAAAGTAGATTTTCTGTAAATAGTAGAAACAAATCTACCCTGTGCTCTATCTTTTCTTATTTCCACATCTTAGTAGTTGTCACTTTCAGTTTGAATTGAATAAATTTCAAGAATCCCACAGTGTTATTGATAAATTCCAAAAATTTACTTAATTTTCAGTAGTGTCTCTCCACAAAATAAAAATGTCATCCAAAAAACATATATAGCCTGACCAGGAGTTACTAAATTCACTTTTAAATAAATAATTTTCCTCCCAGTAGGCCATGATCAAATGTGCAAAAGATGGGGCGCAGGCAGCACCCATAGCTACTTCCATAGCTTGTCTAAAATATTGCTTGTCAAAAAATATGAAGTTGTTTTTCTTATCACCAACTCCATCAGGGTTACTGCCCCAGAAATTTTATGTGTGTCAATTTATGCTATCTCTTTTAACTGCTCTTCAAGCCATTGCAACACAGCATGTGTGGTATTACTGAATATTATACCATGACCCCCCCCCCAAAACGTGCACGCTGATTGGCCAACGTGCACATTGTAAATCGAGTTATACTAATGGAAAAAGGTCCGGTCGCCCGGACTTTTTTCCATTAGTATAACTCTAATGTCTCGCTATGTTAAATGGGTTTAACATAGCGAGACAGCTTTAAAATAAGCAACGGAGATCTCCGTTGCTTATTTTAAAGCTGTCTCGCTATGCTAAACCCATTTAACATAGCGAGACAGGTTTTAAAAAGCAACGGAGAAAGCAAGATCTCCTTTGCTTTTTACTGTTCGCTATGTTAAATGGGTTTAACATAGCGAGACAGTTAAAATAAGCAACGGACATCTCCGTTGCTTATTTTAAACTGTCTCGCTATGTTAAACCCATTTAACATAGCTAATAAAAAGCAACGGAGATCTTGCTCTCGTTGCTATACAAGCTCTGATGTACTGTGCAGGCACACAGTACATCAGAACTGCCGGATGCCAGACATCTGCGGAAGGGCAGTAAACAGGCATTATACTATGCCATTATTTAAGAAAAGTAATAGTTTCTTTTCTTAAATAATGTCATGGTATAATAGCAATAACCCACTTCTGGGTGTGGGTAATGCTGTTTACCACGGTTGGCTTTGTTTGGTCCCTCGGGCTTCACCCTCGGGACCAAACCACGCCAACCGTGGGTAAATCCAGCATTACCCACACCCAGGCGTGGGTTATTGCTATACAAATATTTGCATCAACAGTGACAAAAATGACATTTTCATCAAATTCTAATTCATTTATTAAGCCTAAAAAATGCCAGGAGTCTTTACAAATTTGACTTAAAACAGTACTCATGACCATGTAATCCACATATTTCACTATATAAGTTTTGTCCCTGTTGGTGTCTACAATAGGCCTAAAAGGAGGATCATTCTACATTTTCATGTAATTTTGAGATACCAAATACCCCTGCGACTACTAGTTTATCATTATACATATATTCATACTCACTTTTGGACAATTGTCCTTGCATCACCATGTCATAAATGCAGCTATCTATAAGGTGGTATGCCCTATTGATTTCACTTAAAGAATTTTCAATGTAAGCTTTAACATTCAACATACTTTTCATTTTACTTATGTAGTTTATGCTGTTCATTATAACCAAACCACCCCCTTGTCTGGCTTCGTCTAATAGAAGAATCATTACACATGTCATCTAATATTAACTTCCCAGTTTTTAAATGATTGAAGCTTTTCCTTTCACTTGGTTTTGACAAAATACATCTTTATCATGTTCACACATTTTTTCAAACATTTGTATCTGAACATTCAAGGGGGATTAAAACAACTAGGACAGCTTAACTTCAGTATGTGGTTGCTGGTACTATTATCAAGAAGCCATAAGGCTAGATTTAATTTCTTTACAAACAATTTCAAATCTAAAATTGTCTCTACTAGTTTGTCCTTCTTGCTTGCACAAAGGAAAGTCTTTAGTGAACATATTAGCATGAGCTTCAGTAACTGTTTTATCTGAATAATTAAACAAATTAAAGTCTTTAAGTGTTGCTTACAATTTGCAGTTTTTGCTGGCTATAGGTTTCATCTGTTTTTCTAGATAATTCCATTGCTGCTAATAACTGTTTCATTTGTAATAATCCCATTTGGGTTTGGCTCCTTGTTGAATGTAGCTCTCCTCACTCATCTGTTGATCTTCCCTATGTTGCTTCCTGCCACTGACTCTCTCTGATCTTCTAAAGGGAGGTGTCTAATAGCAGGTAAATGTCCCCTTTTATCAAAAACATTTAGAGATACACCTGCTAAGGCATTACTGGCAAAATACATGTTCAGGACCCTGGTGCAGAAATACATCCATATAAAGCCATGCACATAATGATTGATGTAAAAAGTATGTCACAGCATGTATGTGTGTACTTGTATTTTGCAAATACAGTTGCTGTAATACTGACTCAGTAGCTCAGTCTGTTAAATGCCTTGCAAACAGTACATTTTGCCATACACAGTACTGGGTTCAAATCCAGTGGTGTGTAGCATTTAAATTAATTACATTATTGTCAAGCCAGCAATTAATGACTGAGTCATGCACTTTTTATCCACACAATGCATTTCAAATGAAATGTCTGCTTTTCACTGACGGAACTCACAGGCCTGCAGATAGAAACACACTTCACATATCCGTATAGCAAAACTATAAGTGCATAAAGTGTCATATCATGCATTAATATGCATTCACAGAGGATTTTAACTCAGGTAATGCAAATGAGGCCCATTAATATCAGAGCACAGTACACAATCTTTTAAACTCACAGCGCAAATTAGCGCAGCTGCACAACTTACACACACATATGAAGACCTTTGCTTGTAACAAGGACTGCCAGCATACATGTTCCAAATGAGTACCAGACTGTAACACATGGCCTGACAGTTGCCCAAATAGTGGACATAATGTTATATTTATCCCCATGTTGTTTAAGGATACAACAAACATGTAGCCTAGTACTCTGTTAGTGATACTGTTGCCTAACATACTTACCTTAAACACATGCCTTAATTGGAGAGGAATGGGTGCCTTCACTCTGGCTCTGTCTCTACAAGGCTGACACAGCTCCCACAGTTACTCCTACAGCTTGTTGTCCTTCAAAATGTTCATACTCTCGGTATCTGCCTATGCCTATTACCTACAGCAGCAGCTGCAGTCTGTAGCAAATACATCTCTATGTAAAAGTAGCTGATTCAAACCTACCCTGTGATGACATAGTCTTCTCACCCCAGTAATGTTTAGTGCAACATATCAGAAAGGGCTTCTAATGTACATGAAGGCCTTATATTGTATACAGCAGTTGCATGTCATTGACTGATGATAGTGCAAATCAGCTGTGTTGGCTGCAATTAGAATTTCAAAACCACAGATTAATTAAGAGGCAATCGGCTGCTAATGAGAAGCAGGTTAAAAAGGCAAACGGCTAGCTATGGGGAACCATTCTGTACAAGACTTTCTGCACACAGAACATGCTTTTGCAAAAACGTAAATATCACCACATATCAACAGAGGAGTTTTGCACTCCATCAGGTATATAACCTTTTTGTTTACAACAGGATGCAGATAAGTAACGGCACTTTTAGGGATTACAGCATTAAGCCTTTCTTAGAACTGTGGTAATGACATGTCATTGCTCTCCAGATTTGTTACACCTACAGAGGACATATAATACATCAAGGGTGGAATCTTTTTTGTCAATGTGGTCTCATGGGACTGTCCCTTTATAGTGGTTGTAATAGCACACTGCTATTTGTTTGGCACTGCTTTTTGACATATAATCAGGGGGCTGCCCCAGGGCACATACTACAATAGACTTCCATGTTGGATGTATGATCAAAACAGCAGTATCTGTCATGGAACACACTGGAACAGCTGAATATAACTAGTATCTTAGTTGTATCCACATGCTTAGTATGTTTGCTCACTGTGGAATATGACATGTGTGATCAAGCAGTGGATACTCCCACCCTTTCTGTTCTTTCTGTATCTCTACATAGTGTACTTCCACGTATGTGATCCTGACATGTGTTCCCATTTTGTTGTCTTTCAGGAAACATGTACCAAGATGCAGTGCACCTTTCATGGATGCAGATAATGATATTATACTGGAAAGCCTCCAGCAGTACCATGAACTCCTACTGCCCAGTGGGAGGCAAAACAGGAAACATCAGGCAGCATTGTGGGATGACCTTGCATGTGACGTGAATGCGACATGTCATCAGTGCAGGACATTTGAGCAGGATTGACAATGCGCAATGTACATGATGAATGCTTCATGCAGAAGAGCACCAGATGTAGCCAAGGATTGTAGCATCATGGGTGGAGGCCCTGCAGTGGAACAACTACTCTCAATCACTGAAGAATTCCTAGTGAACAAAGGCACACACAACAGCTCCCAGTCATCCATTACACTATACATTGTGGATGCTGGTGCCACAGTTTCATGGCAGAGGAGTGTGCAGGTAAACTTAGTTTCATCAGCATTTCAATACTGTAGCATTCAGTGTGTCAGAGTGAACATACTGGGTGCAGGGTCTTTGTTCTTTGGGGGGAGGATTTAACAGCAGCTTGACTCTCATGCTCAGATTTTGACCAATATAACAATTAACACAGTAGCTACTGAAAATGTGAGATATATAGACATATTACGTTGCTTTCGTACAACATGCGATGGTACTGACATTACCTCTTCCTAAGCTTTTCACAGGTATGTCAGCTATCCGACAAAGCCGCGGTCCTACTATTGGTAAGCATGACACTGTTTTGTTATAGATGTAGGTTTACAGCAATGTAATCTCTAAAGTGTCATCCCAGGCCTGCTGCCTGGACTGATGTACTGTCACCATGATTGCTAACTGCACAGATATTTTCTGACTGTACACATATTAGAGTTATACCTCTGCCTTATAGGTGTGACCGCACTGATAGATGTGACAGTATTGTCAGAACATTACAGATTCTCATGTGTGTCAGTGGTACAGAGTCTTCACAGATGTCAACAGTGTACCTCATTGTTGCTGCTGAGATTACTGTATAAAGAGCTTGTATGTGCAAGCAACTACAGCTGGTTGTGTGGGAAACGTAATGTCCTCTTGTCCTACTATATGAGGTTGGGTTTTTAACAGGTCTGTAATAGTGACAACAGTGTATAGAGTTTTACTTATATTGCAACATAGTACTGCAGAGCATGCTAGTGTAGGTATTAATGTACTGCTTTTTCCTTTATCACAGGTGACTTGTTGAGGTTGGTCTCCGTCCCCTACACACCTGATGTCAGTGTCTCTTCAGATTCTGAGGATGAAGGTGGCCACAGTGAGGCACAGGTGGGGGTTTCAATGGCTAAATCTGTCCCCGAGGTTGACATCCCTCTTCTGCTATCATTGTCATTGCACACAGTCAGTATGCAGACACATACTTAGTCCTCGGAGGCCATAGATATTGGACAGTCAGAGGGTGGGGACATTGAAGAGGAAAGTGTGACAACTATGGCTTCAGTGAGTGTAGACACTGGCCATAGCCAGAGCTGGTGAGATTCTACACAGGTGGATTGGTAGGGGTGCCTGTAGGAGGGCATGATCTCCATCCACCACCTGTTGCAAGTGTCACATCACGGGTCACTCAATGCATGTTTTGACCATCATGGAGACACAGGCATGTTATGAAAGAAACTCCATATGTATGTGAAGGGTTATGGATGCAGCACAGTCTGTCATCCATGACTACCTCCACCTCATTGCTGACACCCTGGATTGGTTCATTGATGCAGTGGAAAGAAAGTGAGCTGAGACAGATCACACAATATCTGTCTTGAAATGCACAGTGCCTGTCCTGGAATATCTGGTTGGAGTTGAGTCAGACTTTTGGACGTAGGTCAGCAACCCCATCTGCTGAGAGTCCATGTAGCTATGCACAATCACGCTCCTGTAGTGGCAGTACATCCAGCTCTATAGAGAGGAGTGTGCTGTCCACACCAAGACGTGGCAGTCCATGGGCTTGTGGTCCTTGTTGTTCCCCTGGAGGACACGGTTCCAACAGACAGCAGTCACTGTCACGGTTTCTGACCTTGGGCATGGACGTGCCAGTGCAACTTCTGGTAGAGCCAGTTCCCATTTTCAGGGCTGGAGACAGTGAACTGTCCACTCTACTAATTCACATTTCAAAGCTGTCCAACATACACACATGTAGGGCTAGCATTGAGCTTGACTGTGTACATGCATGCACCCACACACCACTGTCAAATGCAGGTCACCTATAGACACATACGGCACATTTCCATGGTCCATCTTGCCTGCTTCCCTTCCTGACTCACACACATGCTGTAAACATTTTGGGTCAGCCTAGGCCTCCTGCACTGCCACACAACACCCTTTGCAAGTGGTGATACCTATGCCACATCCCTGTCATCCTCGTCATCGATGCAGGGAAATGAAGCTCTGTGTCTGATGCACAAGGTGACTATATAAATTAACATATACTTGTGTAATGCATTGTTGCTTTGCCATGCTACTTGTGTTTACTGACAGACAGTGTATACTGACGTTGTAATGAGTAAGCCACATAACATTGTGTACCTTATGTCATATGATGTTGTAATGATTGTATACTTACACAATAAAAGGTGTGTCATGGACTTGTTTCTGTTTCTGTTTCAGTATTCTGTTGGGGACATCAGTGGATACACAGTGGCAATAAAGCCATAAACATCACAGCACAGGATGGGATGTCATCATAGATGAAATATGTCTTCAGCAAGTTTCAGCAGTATAGGTGCATGACTCCATAAGTTCATATGTGTATAACAGGCTAACAAGGACAATGGCATCATTTAGCATACTCATGCATTCATAATCTGTGAAAAGATCTGATACCCTTGATAAGTGTCATCAGGGATTTTGGAGCCAACACATCTACAAGCTGTGGTGATGGAGATAACCCATGTACAAATTTCCTGTGTCCAGTACAGACATTTGCCCAACACCAATTATGATTGCTTTGTTCTGCATCCCATTACGCAATCTGAACATGATGTGTGTTGCAGCAGATGTGTACTTCACATGCATGGGTGGCTTGTTACAGATAGGGTGTACTGTCTGTGTAACATACCTGTCTTTCTGGCATGTATAATTTATGCCACAGCAATGGTGTAGGTGTGTACAGCAGGTAAAACATGTGTTAGTCCTGTCATGGATACATGGGAGGTACACAGTGGGATCTGACACATCCCTGTATGGCAACCATACACATCCCCTCCAAAGCATTTATGAGATAGGCTAATCATGTACGTTCTTGACACAGACTCCATAGGACATGTTATTTGTAATGTGTATTGCAGTACTATGGAACCTGTGTGACTGCTACAGTTGTAAGATATGCCTGTGTAGCGACACAGCAATGATAGGTGTGATGAGTGCCATATTCAGTATAGCAATGACAGTCTGGGATTTACATCACATACCTTTCTGTATAGGTTGTACAAAATTGAATGCATCCCCACATCCTACTGACAAGTGAAAGTCAAAGGCTACATTACTGTCTGTGTCCATAAGTCCATGAGTAATGGCTCGAGTGTGCTGTGTGTGGACATTACTATATTTTCCAGGGGTGGATGACTTCCCAAAGGAAAGTATTGTGCAGTTGTTGGCATTTAGTATTTGTCAGTGGCTCAGACAACAACTGAATGTGTATCTCAGGTCATCTTGGGTAACTGTTGGTTCTGTGTGGGATTCAGTGACAGCTACTAATATGGAATCACCTGTTAATGTAGTCAGTCAGTGGTCACTGACAATGGCTGTGACTGCAGAGAGGGAATGGCTAGAAGGGGTACACCATTAATGATATCTGGAGAAATCCACAGTTTACTGACATTGCATCATAGGTCTCCCAATGCTGTCTTCACAGATTATGAGTGTCAGACACTTGCCTATCCATCAGTTGACATAACACTCTGTAGATTACCTACACAGTTTCCAGCAAGGCTTGCTGGCCTAATATTGTCAAACACCTTGTCAGGCCATGGTAGGTAGTGTGAGTCATAGTCCCGTCATCCATTGCATAGTGTAACACTCAATGGTGTCCACCAGTTAGAGTCAGTAGGCATGATTTGTCCTTGAGCAAAACAGAGTTTGGTCCAGTGTCAGTAGGTGTATGACAGTGTTGCTGTTCGTATCCATGCTAGCTCCTTTCATGGTATTTCATGTCACATGACTCAGAGATCTGGGGATACTGCTTGGCACTACATGCTAATTGTCCTTTGTGTAACTAAGTGTTGCAGTTACTTCTGGCATGTTCCAAGAAGAGGTCATCCAAGGTGTCTGTACAAAGCACAGCCAAACATGTTAGAGAAGTGTATTATGTATACCATGTGAAAGTAAGGTTGGGGGTTTACACAGCTATTCTGCAGTTGGACACTACCCAAGCCACATGTACTGGAAGGACACAATTCCCTTGTGAAGACTGTGCTAAGCATGGGAGTCCATGGAATTCCCAGTGCCTGGCAACTACTAATGCTGGTCTCACCAACACCGCTATCACATAGGCTACCATACTCCAATACGTTTTCTATTATCACATGCAAAAGGATGCAATGAAGCCCCTGATGACAAGCAGGACACAGCCTATTTGTTCATCCACATAGCTTTCCACATCATGAACAGCTCTGTAGGCTTCACATATCCTTCTCCAGGTAGATGCCTTGATTACCAACCTGGGCACTCAGCTGGCTTTTGCATGTCGTATGCCTTCTGTTCCAGGGTTGGTAGTATGTGCCTAGGGAACTGCCAAGAGGGGAATTAGGAGCACTGCTGTAGCACCACAAAATAATGTGCAATGTCCAGTGATATAGACGTCAAGTCCTGCTGAAACAGTCGGTACACTTGTGGTGAGCCATTGTAGGTGACAATTTCACAGCTAGTCATGCATCCTGACCTTCAACAGATTACTGGTTGATATATGCATGACATAGCTGTATGGCCTACTGCAGCAGACTGGCTTTGGCCAATGTGTGTCCACCTTCCACATGCCCTAGGCATGTCATACTGTACAGTAATGTACCTGAAACATGTCTGTGCTCCCACATTATGTCGCACAACAGCCAGAGTGCCATCTGGTTGCTTGATAGGTATAATTATACACTTGTGAGGCCAACGTAATGTCAACAAAGTTGAACAAGTCCTCTATGCATGCACAGATGTCCACATCTTCATCACATGGTGTGCCTACAAACACTGTATATCAGGTTGTCAACCCCAGAGGTGTGGCAGCATGACTCTAACTTTGCAGGACCTGTTGCTGAGATGTTGGGAGTATCCCCAGCCCTCTACTCCTATGACACCAAACACAATGTATGACAGATGTGACTGCATTTCAAATCTTGCTGCCATGGTGTCTCCAATAGCAGTCATTACATATGGCAATGAGCATTATGCCAACATGCACAGCTCACATCCTGCACCACCTACACCCACATCACACACACCTGCTTGTGTACAGCTCCTTATCAGACACATTGCCAAATGACAGACACCTCAGAATATCCTGCCTCTGGAGTGCACAGTACACATAACACTGCATGCGCCACTCTTTCACCGGTCAAGCACCTAAGGCAAAAATACAAAATCACACCTTTTAGTCATAGGTGATTACATTGTGAGACACATTGATGTCTGTGTCAAGTGGCCACATATGGAAAAGATCACACTCTGACTTTGGGTTGACACAATAGGCCTTACCATACATTGCAGCAAATCAAGGAATATCAGTTCACATAATGTTGACATCATAGCTCCTGCAGGTGTCTACAAACTAGGGATATATGTCACTGGCCTCTTTGCAGACACCAGAATGAGCTTAGCCAGTCTGTGTCCCTTGCAAGTGTGCCCATAGCTTACAGCTGCAGTTGACCCCCACCTAGGATGATGGCTCCATATACATGAAAATTGATGGAAATCAATAATTGTCTTAGCATGTGGTGTTATTGTCAGGGGATCCACTACATGTCTGTCTGGGATGCCTTGCTCAACAGATATCAATGCTGCACTAGGAATGGTCTTCATCTCTCACTCCTGAGATTTGGAGTACTGGGCAATGCTGCTGACACCCCCACAATACATCTTATATGCACTGTCTGGAGGGAAAACTTTGCATTGAGAACACCATCTTTATAGAACATCATGGTTATACTGTTACACGTTGGGTATGGCAATACTGAACCTCATTCTGTTGAAGGTATCTCCACCCTGGATTATGCAGACATGTATGCAGTCAAGGACATCTTGTTCAAGGCAGTCGATAGCACCACAACCATACCAGATTAGACATCCATCCACATCTTCAGACCTCAAGATGACAGTGTTCATGGTAATTCAGGTGGAGTATATATACTCATTAAGGATAGATACCCATCCAGATTTTGTGAAACATTGTGAATTCCTGGAGACACTGCAGGTGGCATTCAGTACTGGGAGGTGACATAATCAAGCAATAGCTGGCTACAGGAGCAGCTCCATGAATCCAGGCACCCATTGTGTGCATTTGTATGTACTTCTGTCTATCAAGACATATCATTACACCAGGGTTTGGGGTGACATTAAATGACCACCAACTGTGTTGCTTAGTTATGCTGCAGCTCACTTACCCAAAGGTTAGTCCACATCCTTAACTACAATGCCCTGGACAGTACCATGACATCCCCACAAGAGAAAGCAACATATTGCGTCATGTGTTTACCAATATGGGTGGCCACTGCAGCCCCCCCATGTGAGGTCCTCCCTGGTGGGATCTGACCACAGATCAGTCTCATTAAAACTACCAACACTAACCCCTCTTACAGACAATAAAGACATATATTTCAACAAAGCCATTCATTACCTCCTGTGTTATGGTTTACATTGCTTAACTGCACTTCCCCCTGCAGGTGGGACAGGCAAGTATGCAGAGTTCAACACCCATGCATTATGCCAGCAGAATTACAACTGCATGAAATTGGCTGTACCTGACAGGAGGAACATAGGCTCCTCATGGCACAGCAACATTGCCTGGTGGACAACTGCCATTAGCAGGCTTTACAATAAGAGGTGGACTTTACTGTGTGACAGCTGGTCTGAGGGTGCCACACTCTAAAATGGAGGCACAACCTCCTCAGCTAAAACAAGCACATACTATTGTTGTGATGTTGTGTAGACACAGTAAATGATAAAACTAACCACCCACACAAAGCAGAACCACAGCATACAGTGTAGTTACATGTGTACCCTCAAAGAACATGCCCATATTTTCTGTGAACTTATACATAATGATGCCACATATAATGCATCTGTACTCATAGATAACCTGTAATCCCACAGATTCTGCATCAACTTCACTCCCTTGCCCCCACCACGTGACACATGACATTCCTACAACCTGTCCCATAACTTCTATTATCTACAGAGCAGGTCATAAATAGCCTCTCTATAGAGGAAACAGAGCATCTATTGGATATGCTAACATCCCAGACTGCATCCTACATGGGATCTGACAAGGGTTACTACCACCATTGGGATCACCTTGCAATCATACTGAAACCACTGGCTGCACTACAGCTGACTGGACAATGGCAACTGTTATACTCTTGCACAGAGATGGCACATAAACTGACCACCAGAGTTATAGACCTGTTTGCGTGAGTATCCATATCTGTATGGCCATAAGGGCAATCATCATGGAGCTGATCAGAACACGTATATGTGATCTACACACAGTTGACTGTACACAGTTTGGATGTTTGACAGAGGGATTATGACTGTTAAACGTGATGGACATTTCTGGGGCAGTCACCAAGGACCTTGATGAGGGGACATCAGGGCATACAACTCCCTGGACTGAGCCAAGCTGCCTGACTATATTCTCCACTCAGGTATCATTTACAAAGCACCCACTTAGGCATTCATGGTACTATCATTGTAAGGTTCAAAAAGTGGTCCATTCATGGCACACATACTCAACATAGGGATGTCCACCTCCAATAGCTGATCTGTAAGCAGCAATATTTAACAGGGCTCAGTCCTAGGTCCTCTACTGCTTGGAATCCATTTAACCACAATACAAGCGAATACTGAATGTCTGTGGCTAACAACGTTGGCTGATGCCTGCAAACTGTGAGCACTCATGGAGCCTGCAAGTTATGTTAATACCCTACAAGATGGTATTGATGAACAAATGCCTGTTGACATAGTAATAGCCATAAATTCCATGCAAATATTTATGTAGTATCATTTCCATCAGTAACACATATGTACCTGGTAAGTAGCACATCAGTCACAACATGTGATGTACATACTCAGGAATGAAAGAACTGGGCACACCGACCTGGCCACACAGGTCTACACCTAATGTGCCTGAGATAGCCATGTCTCTCCAATGGTATGACGGGAATCATATGTTATAGCTAAGGGCATACTCACCCATAACTGACATACTCATAACATTCATTTACCAATATCTGTGTGCAATGGCCATTTGACCATTTGGTAATGGGACTTTCCAAGCAGTACTGGCACTTGCACACAACAGTATGGTCCCTCACAAGGGAACTTCACGTCTTTAGCATGTGTTCAATGGGGATCATCTGAAATGAGTTTCATTGTAGCCTATGTCATATAGACTACTCAGAGGTGATATCTTCCTTGCATATGAGGCAATGTGTGATTCTGCTTGATTATAAATGCTGCATATCTGTAGGTGACATACTAGATGGATTAATCACTCTAAGGATATTAACCTATATGTGACATTAGTAAAACATGCTGGTGGGAGAGAGTTGTCTAGCAGACTTTAACATATCTTTAAAACAAAACCCTGGCTAATGGCAAGCAGATAACTTCAGTGCACCTCAGCACATGTCATATGTATGACTGGCTGGGAAACTGTCATTTCACCACAGGGCTTTTGCCTGTGTCCCTCTTAGAGTCGAACGTTATGTGCTGATCATGTAAATAAGGGTATAATGTTGTCTATGATTGTGTGGGTTGTATGGCCATTGTGCTAGTAAAGTTCAAATGTCCTATGGTTCCATAAGCTGATGTAAAATGCTCTAACAGCCACACACACAAACATGGCTACATTGAGGATAACACCACTTCCAATTAATGCCTACAGGACATGGCACTGCACACATAAAGAGCAAGTTAGCTGCATGTAGATTAGAACATATAATGGTACACACTACAGATCACAGTAAGTGATGCATGCAACAAACCTGATATCTGCTAGTACTATTGGTTTAGGACATATTATGCTTGATGACATCAGCAGGCCTAGTAGTTGTCAGGCATTTGGAGGGTCACATCAGCTGCTACAGATAAAATACTGCAAATCCTTACCTCTTTCTAAGTTTCTGAGGTAATAATATTTATGCCATATGGACATATACACACCAAGTGGCCTGGAGTAAGATTAGAATCCCTACCTATCTAGTTTTATGCACTATAGATCCCAATACTTATCCCATGTGCCATGGCTTACGTCTGATACTACACTGCCAGCTGGTAGTCTTAAGGTAGACAACATCATCAGGCCTTGTAGAAGAGGGCAGTTTGGAAGCCAGCAGCAACTTACAGGGCCAAAAAAGTGTATAACCATTGCAATTTGATAGCCAATGAAGGATTCTCAGTTGTTTGGCAGAGTGATACACACACACACACACACACACATACACACACACACAGACACACACACACACACACACACACACACACACACACACACACACACACACACACACACACACACACACACACACACACAAACACACACCAAGTGGCCTGGAGTGAGATTACAACCCTTACCTATCTAGTTATTACATATTATAGATCACAATTCTTATCGCATGCATCATGGCTGATATCTGTTTTATATGTGATTGCAGGCAAACTACTTGTGGATTACACAAGCTAGGCTTGCGTTGAACAGCATATGTGGTTGGTCTGCAGAGTGATATTGCTTCATACACTTATCTGCATCTAGTATCCTAGCAGTGAGATAACTATTATTATCCTTCTGTAGCCTAGTAACTTCCTATGAGCCTATGTGTCTACAGTTACCAGTATGGCCATATGTGGCTGTTTGCACTTGGATGGGCAAGCCTGTGGGCAAGAACAATGTGCCGTGTCCATGCATGTGTAGACAACATTACACATTACACCACCTGTTCACCTGTGTATGTCTATCTGGTGACATCCAGCAGGCACAGGGGTTTGTAGGCAAGTACATTATGTACTGTTGACCCCTTACTTTGGATCATTTGAGCAACATTATATATGTGTCATAGTGCAGCTTTACTCACCATTATCAGAGTATTTAGGACAATACAGACACATATTTATGTATATAACAGGAATATATATAAATAAATATATATATATATATATATATATATATATGTATATATATATATATATATATATATATATATATATATATATATATATAGCTGTGTGTATATGCTATGCATTTGTGTTATGTAGATATGTGGGGAGAGATTGAGATGTATGTTATATATATATATATATATATATATATATATATATATATATATATATATATATATATATATATATATATATATATATAGAGAGAGAGAGAGATAAAGGTGTATATCTATTTGAAAATACATAGAGATAACTATTATTATCCTTCTGTAGCCTAGTAACTTCCTATGAGCCTATGTGTCTACAGTTACCAGTATGGCCATATGTGGATGTTTGCACTTGGATGGGCAAGCCTGTGTAAATGACATACATCTCAATCTCTCCCCATATATCTACATAGACCTACCACGATAGCAAACCAAACACATAATCACACAAAAACATACTCGGAGGCTCTAAATAAAGATCTGCCGAAGCAGCAGAGACCTCCAAAGCAGACACCCAAGCAGCCGCTACCCCAAAACAAAACACGTGCAGCACATATCTCACAAAGCCAGTGTGCCAAACAGTCACAGCCCTTAAGACTAAACAACACACCTGATACACTTGTAATAGGTGACTCTATCGTCAGGCACACTGACGTCCCGCTCACCAGGCTGAACAAGGAGAGGGTCATGGTGAGCAGCCTGTCAGGCGCTAGGATCCGCCACATAACACAAGCACTCAGGTCACTCCAAGGCAAGTACAAATATGACTCAGTCATTGTCCATGCTGGTGTGAATGACCTGAGACGTACCTCCCTGGACTACATGAAAAGAGACATAAAGGAGCTCTCTGAGTATGTAGCCCAGGCCGGTATGACCCTGACCTTGAGTAGCATCTTACCCTCACCAAGAATGATGCCACAGTATGAAGAAAAGATGATCAATTTCAACAATTGGCTTAAGTACTGGTGTCATTCAAAGGGGATCCAATGCCTGTCAGCTTGGGATGATATGCTCGACAAGCCACGATGCTTCGCTAGGGACGGCTTGCACCTGTCACCCCTGGACTTTCAGATATTGGCAAAGGCTCTTGCTACCCCCATAGTGCCTTTTTTAGGCAAGGCTCAAAAGACAAACCCACCTCCATAGGTATCACAAGGGATAAGAAACTAAGAGTAATGCTACTCAACGCCAGAAGTCTAAACCTCAAGATGCACGCACTCGAAACTCTCCTTAGCATGGAGAACATCGATATCTGTGCAGTAACAGAAACCTGGTTCAGGGCTCCCGAGAGCACCCCAGCACTACCAGGTTATACCTCATACCATGCTTTTCGGCCCCAAAACTTGGACCGAACCACAAAAGGAGGGGGAGTATCGATATTCATCAAAGATACCCACACCTCCAGGTTGGTGGCGAAGCACGAAGCATCAGAGACTATCCATGTGCAACTAACAGTGGGTAAAACTGCCTTCCAGTTTATAGCCTGCTACAGACAACCCTCCCAAACCTAGGAACCCCACTCGGCCTTCCTGAGAACACTGGAAAATATGAAAGTCTCACCAAACACTATTATATTGGGCGACTTCAACTACTCAAACATAGACTGGGAGCATTACTCTAGCTCCAACACCCTAGCCCAAAGGTTCCTAGAATTTATAAACTCAAATGCTATGGAACAACTTGTTACGACTCCCACAAGATGGGAAAACATACTGGACCTGATCATCACCAACATGGGGACTCTATGCTCCAGACCAGAAGTGTATCCCTCACTGGTAAGATCAGACCATAAACTAATCTCACTGGATATTCACATCCCGACCCCACCCCCTGCCCAGAAAACCACAGTGAAAAACTTCTCTAAAGCAAATTCTACACTCCTCAAAACTGAGGTGGAATCCTTTAAAGCCCCCGGGCCTGTGGAAAATACGGCCCAGACCGCAAAATCCTTTATAAACGCATTCTATGAACACCTTCAGGAATGCATGGATCATGCGATCCCAAATAAAACCAAGACCCAATCCTCCAAAGGCAGACGTCCTGTCTGGTGGACCCCAGCCATAAACAAACTATACAATAGAAGGAGGAAGCTACTAAATGATAGAGCAAAATCCCAAAATGGGAAGGCATCACTGATCAGTATTAGCAAAAATCTACGGGCACACATAAAATTGTCTAAGGCCAGCTTCGAGAGAAAAATTGCATAGGACACTAAGGATAATCACAAGGCTTTCTTTAGTTATGTTAGGAACCTGGGTGGGAATTCCCAGATATGCTCAGAATTAGTCCAAAATGACAAAAAATACACCGAACCCACAGACATCGCCAACATCCTAGCTGACAGGTTCAGCGCAAACTCCCCCCCCCCCTCCCCAACAAAAGGGCAAATATCTATCCCAGCAGAGTGCTGCCCCCCTGACATCTCAGATGCTCAGGTAAGAGCCGCCCTCTCCAAAGAAAAAAACACAGCATCAATGGGACCAGATGGTGTCCCGGGCTGCGTCCTACATGAACTCCAAGAAGAGCTAAACCCAAACATAAAACTACTGTTCAATCTCAGCCTTACTACAGGATATGTGCCCAAAGAGTGGCGTACAGCAACAGTGGACCCTCTCCATAAAGCTGGTGCCTCAACGAATCCTGGAAACTATCGCCCCATAAGCCTGACTAGCTTGTTCTGCAAAGCTATGGAAAGGATCATCATGGACCTAATAAATAAAGATATTGGGGACCTACAAACACTGGATCCTACCCAGTTCGGCTTTGTTAAGGGCAGATCCTGGCTCGTAAACCTGGTTGATTTCTTTGAAACAGTCACCAAGGCCATTGACGAGGGGAAGGTGGTCCACACAGCCTACCTGGACCTCGCAAAAGCTTTCAATACAATACCCCACTTGGTTATTATAGATAAGCTCACCAGCTTAAATATAAACCCCTATGTCACTAGATGGATTGCAAACTGGCTCAAGGACAGAACCCACATGGTTAGAATTGCTGGAGCCTTGTCAGACTCCAAACCAGTTACAAGTGGTGTCCCACAAGGCTCAGTCCTGGGACCTCTCTTGTTCGGTATATATTTCTCGGAGGTACAGGCCAACACGGAAGGACTGTGGCTGACCAAGTTCACAGATGACTGCAAACTGGGCGCCATAATCGACTCTCCAGCCGACACAAGCATCCTCCAAAAGGGCCTCATAGAAACAGACAACTGGTGCCAGAGCCATGGCCTCAAGCTAAATGCCAAAAAGTGTATAGTCATCCCCTTTGGCAAAACAAAGTGCCCACAAATTATCACATAGGTGGTAATCCATTAAGTACAGAAGAAGTAATTAGGGACCTGGGGACCCAAGTTGATAGCAATCTCTCATTTGACAACCACGTGGCCAAAGTGGTTAGAAAAACATTTTATATAACCCACCTAATCATGAAGGGATTCACATCTAGATCAGGGGAGGTCATTGTGCCTCTTTACTCATCCCTCATCAGGCCCATAATTGAGTACAATGCCCCTTTTGGGATGTACCTTACCAGACACCTGCAGCAACTGGAAAGACCCCAAAAGTACCTCACCAAGAGGATCAAAGGGCTCAAACAGATGCCATATGCTGCCCGGTTAAAGAAACTCCAGCTCTACTCAGTGGCATACTGCCTGTTCAGAGGCAATCTGTGCCTGACGTATAAAGCCATGTCCAACCCAGAATTAATGGACATGTTGCACCTCAGAAAATCCAAATCCCATCGAGCTACGCGCTCGAAAGACTTGAACCTCAGCGCTGAAATAAATAGGACATGCTGGAGGGACAGATTCATAATCCAGAGGCTCCCTTCACTCTGGAATAAAATCCCAGTCCAGGTTAGGCAGAGTCCCTCATTGACTCTCTTCAAGAGGAATCTTGATGAGTGGATGGGAGGTCGTAGGTTTACCCCGGGTATCACTTCTGTGTCACTGTTAGACAGAGGTACAGTATACTAACCTCGAAAAAGGGCATAGCAAAATAAATTTAAAATGGGTGGCGAAAGCCAAACACATTCTGGCTAGGCTTATAAATGCCCTAGGGCAGATAGCCTAGTATGAACCTATGAAGCTATGAACCTATGAACCTATGTATGTGAGAGACAGATAGTGACAGACAGATATGTATACATATATGTATGTATGTATAGACATATCTATACATAACAGGTCATTTTGATCAAGGGACAACAGGATTGCTCTCACTTTAACTAAGTGTATGGGCATGCCCAGTGGGACTGTCATTACTTATAAAGTGACTCCAGGCCACACCTACCTGCACTCACGTCTGGGGTTTTGTGTGTTAGACAATGACATCTGTCCATGTTTCTGCAGTACTGTACTTCACTCAAAATGTCCATGACATTCTTCACTTGTCTGATGTAATTAACATGTGATAGGGGTTCATAATGTTACACCACACAGAGAATGACAGTCTGTTAAAACATCGACATAATAATACCTCACATGCAAAAGATGCGGATACTTCCAGATTTGAGCCATCAGCAGCATCACCCATGCTGACTTCCCTAGTTCACTGAGCCACACAAACTGCCAGACAGAGAGTATTCATTCATCATGCAATCAACAGCATACATATGTAAGTTGTTATTCCTGCATTAAGTGAGACATACAGTGTGTAATCAATTTCTAAGTTACTGCCCTGAGATTGCCTGGACTGCTGATATACCATTAATGACTTACTATTAATGCAGTTATATGGGAAAACTGCAGTGTTAGGAGTGAGGGAACAACATCACATGTACTGTTGGGATACACAGTAGTCAATATATCATGTGACCCCACTATTTAACATCTCCCTTGACTGATGTAATTCATATTCCAACCATGAGGCTAGTGAGTATTAAGGAATACATACTAGTGGACTGGGTAACTGTAGTCCAATGTGGATGTTACTTCTGTCCAAATAGTCCACTATATTTCCATGCATACATGCAGCAGATCCATGCATACAATACCATATTATAGTAATCCTTACAAGTAGTGTGTAGGTTAAGGACTTAACTTGAGAATGCAGCAGATGACAGAATGGCAGTTCAGGGCTGACTCTGTTTGATGCAAGCAGTACACAGCCAATACATGGATAGGTACAGGTTGTGTGGGTTGCCTGCCATCAATTTTAATATATATATATATATATATATATATATATATATATATATATATATATATATATATAAATATATATATATTTATTTATTTATTTGTGAGTAGGAGTAAGGTGTCAGTCCTTAGGGCCCTAGATTGTCAGTGAATGTGCTATTCATTGTCTCTTAGACAAAGCCAGGGTGTATTGGGCACACCTATGTCTGCCTTGAGGGACATCATCTGGGGTTTCCCCTCTGAGTCCTCCTGTGACTGCAGCTATGGTAACCAAGCAATGGTTGGGGGCTATGTATCCCTTTTCTTTACTGATCCTGATGCTGCTGTTTCTGCAGGATCATATTGTGTAGCATAGCACATACTGTGAACATATGAGCACATGTGGCTGGAGAGTACTGCAGGGCTCTACCAGATATATTGAGGCACCAGAACCATGACTTCAGAAGCCCAACACATGCTCTATGATGTTCCTAGTTTGGGCATGTGCATCATTGTGGTGTTCTTCTGTGGGTATGTGTGCATTTCCGATGGGTGTCATCAGCCAGACTTCCAGTGCATATCCAGTATCCCCCAGTAAATGGCTGTGTGGGATGTCCCCCCTGCCAAACATCTGGTACAGCTGTGATGCATGCCCGATATGTGAGTCACATTAACTGCCAGGGCTGCCAGCACACACATCCATGATAATCCCCTGGACATTGCACATAACTTAGCAGTTGATGGAATGGTATCCCACGTGGTTGATGTAGATTCTATCTCACTAGGTGGTACCTTGATGTGTACATGAGTGCAATCTATGAAACCCTGTACTTCAGGGTAGTGTGCTACATGGTAGAAGTGTTGCATATTGCTGGCCCTCATGTCAGCGGTGAGGGGAAAAGAAATGTGCACACTGTCATGTGGTAGCATGGTATCCAGGAAAAAAGTGGAGTACCCTGGATGCTGATGTCTGTGAGACCCACATCATGTCCCCATTTGGCCTTTGGAAAGTACTTATAGCTAGTATCCTAAGAAATACACAAACCTTTGTTTCCACTGGGATGGGTTCCCTCTGTTGCCTCTGGGTCTGAGTTGAGGGTGGCATAGCTCAATGAGTTCTTGTAGTATGTCTCTGTCCAACCTGCAGTGCTTTACAATCTCCAGCTCATGTAGCTCCTGGAAAGTTACACTGGGCCTGAACACTCTTTTTCCTTCTCTGTCTAGCCCTATTGTCAGCAGCAGCAGAACTGACTTCAGCATCTAGCACATACAGATGTAGCAGACTTGCAGCAGCTCCTAGCATTCTCTCAGTTAAAATCCCAAGTCTTTACTCCAATGGTCTAGAGGATTGGGGAAAAATCAGAATGTATGGTGTAAGCATACTTTATAGAGCTCTGCTGTAGGTACAGAATGTATGCTTGGCTAAGTAAGATGCATTCCACCTGCCTACAATATAATTAACATAATTTAATTGCCCTATTTTAGCTTACACAAGGGTCAGAACTAATGAATTACATTTTTCGTACATGCTCAGCATGGCAGTGTGCCAAGCAAACATGTGCACTGAAGGTAAACAGAGATTAGAAGTTAGTGGACACTTACCCTGAAAGGATGTGATCAGCCAGTTGGCACACCATGCAAACACATGCCCCTAAGCTGAAATGAGCTTAGAAGTCATTGGACCCCAGTGTCAGCTACATCCTGTGTAAACAGTAACATGGCTCTAAGCCTGCACAAAGGGGATATGCAGACACGATTACTCCTTTCTGCTATTCAGTAACTCCAACTCATTTGCATAGGTATATACTCTCACAGCCTGGAAACTACACACTTCATAGCCCTACCACATTTGCAACAGCACCAATGCACCATTGTAGGGATTCCACGCAAGGTCCTGCAATATATTGCTGTCACATAATATTATTTTTTTTTTTATTTTTGTATAAGGCATGTTTGCGCACTGCAGTGAGCAGTGCAAACATGCCCATATTATTAAAAAAAATTAATTTAACTTATTTCCTTGAATTTTTCCAACATACAGGATAATAGTTTCGCTCATATGTGTATGTGGTATTACATTTCTGTCCATATAGCTACATTTTTACACCCTCTTTTGTCTGTCTACACTCCTGTACACGGAATTATCCGTGAACACTACTGACACTGAAACGTGGTCTGAACAGATGCCTGTCTGCTTACTGTATAACTCCATCTGCCTCATTTACATGAGATTCACCTGCTTATGAGGTGATTTGCATGCCATGGATGTTTTTGTGTTGGCATGTGCATGTGTTGTTCAGCAGCAGTTACTAAATCTAAAAATGTTCACACCCGTGTAAGCAGAGTGGCACGATGTCTACATGGAAAAAAAAATGTAGGCTTTATTAAACTCCCCCCAGTCTTAATTGACCACATATTTCTTTGCAAAACCAGTAGTTTTATAAACACCTTCTGTAGGGACCTAAATATACATTCACAAGTGAGCAAGACTTGCTGGAAGGTTAGGTTGCTAGCTCAGTGTATTGCTAGTGTATGGAATCTGTTACTATTACAGGTCAAACAAAGACCTAAGTTATCTACCTTTAAGAATAATCTTGAGGACTGGATAGGTATACACAAATGTTCACCAGGGTTATCATGTATGACCCACTCAGTTTTGTAGTTGAGCACTATTAACTGCTTGAAAAGGGTGGCACGAACCTTTAAGTTTGTCTTCTTAAAGGTGTATATCGCTTGCCATTTTATGGTCCCATGATCGCTTGCCTATTATGTTCCTTAAAAAACAAAATAAAAAGGCAACAATATTAAAAGAGATGGAGAGGGAATAATATGAAGCAAAAACTGTTACCATATCAACAGAAAATAGCCACTCTAAAACAGGGGTCACATTCTAAAACACTGACATCGTGCAATGCAACAAATAGATTTAATGCTAAAATAATAAAATAAAGCATAAATGCAAGTGCATTATAAAGAAGAATTGAAGCACACAGAAATTACTAAGGAAACCCAACAAAATGGCAACAAGTATACCAATTTAAGAAATTGACTGTTGGGGGGGGTGCATTATTGTAATGTACTGGATTTACATTACTTTTTTACATGCTTGAATGAAACTGTTGAGTTTCTTAAATTTGAGATGCAATTCTCTGATGACAGGTTAAATTTTTTGGATATAAAATTAGTCAAGACAGAATCTGGAATACAGACCAGTATATACAGGAAAGATGTCCAGGTAAATAAATATATTCACAAGAACAGCATGCATACTAAGAGAACTTTTAAAAGTGTTTTGAAAAGTCAGTATTTAAGAGCTAGTAGACTGAACACAGAAATGGAGGTGTGTAAGGAACAAATGCAGGAAATGAGTAGTAATTTCTTGGCAAGAGGATACAACATAAAAGAAATAGAAACTGCCAAGAAGAATGTATTAGGTCTAAGAAATTCTAGGACCAGGCCATATTTCTCTGCTACTGATACCTCCGATACTGATAATCTTGGTACTAAGAGTGGACACCCACTTAGATATCTGATGACATATAACAGAATGAGTAAAACAATTGAGAATGTCATAAAAAAAGTATTGGTTTACTTTGAAATCTATACCTGAAAATGAAAAGTGGCTACCTGATAAACCTCTTTAGTTATCGAAATTGTAATAATTTGAAGCAACTTTTATGTTATAAGGATTTTTTATTAAATAATCCAAAAAAGTTGGATTTTCAGAAGAACGGTAGCTTTCCATGTTATAATTGTTCATTCTGCACAAGTATAAACCAAAGTTCAGATTTTGTGCATCCTGTTAGTGGCAGAAGGTTCACTTTTTAATGTACAGTGACATGTAATACCTCTGGGATAGTATATCCTGCCACTTGTATGCAATGTCCGGGGTTTTATGTGGGGAAATCAGCAAGGAGACTAAGGGATAGGATCCTTGAACACAGGTCTGAGGTTAGAAGGAATATTGGTACAAATTCCTTGGCTCATCATACTTCTATTATGGGTCCTACCCATGAGATCACTTTTAGAGTAATTTCTGTTATTTATTCAGGAATAAGACGGGGTGATCATAATAATAATATTGATATGAAAGAATATTAATGCATAGTGAGACTTGAAGCAGATAGAGCCCCTGGTATAAACAGGTTACACTAAAACCAGTTTTAAAGAGAAAACAAAGGCAGATTAGGAAAAAATAATAATAGCAAAAGCTTTTTGTTGTTTCAATAAGGCTTCCCCATAGTTGCTATGCCTTTTGAGAATTCTTGGTACAAATAAACATGTTATATTTAAACTTGTTTAGATAGACTAGTAAAAATAATAATAATATTTTTTTTTCTTGTTTGACTAAGGCTCCAGTACAGCTGTCATGTCTTTAAGAGTCTATCATGTGTTACAATTGAATTATGGCTGTGTCATGTGTTTTTTGTATAAATGCTTGCTTTTAACTTTTGTTTTATGTAAGACACTGAGGAAGGATAGCTTGCTATCCGAAAGCTTTGTCAGTTTTAATAAACTTGCTAATTGGTTTGACGGTGTGGAGAGAATATTTTTCTAATTTTTGCTGTATTCTAAATTACTGCAACTGTTCCCACCCCCTTGCATTTCAGCTTGGCTTTCTTTTTTTTATTTTTCAGTAAACGTCTTTATTAAATGATCACATATAACATAGGCAATCTTACATTTATATAAATGAAAAACAAACAACATTGACACCACTTTAGTTGCAAACATTATACATCACTTATAATCTATCCAGTCACTGGCGGTTAAGCATCATATGGCTCTTAAACCTCATTCCTTCTCTGCATTGAGCTAACATTTGTAAGCATGTGATGCCTCTTCTCGTATGCTATTACTATATCGCAACTGAAATGCAGCTTGCTTGAAAAAAACTTCTAAAACCACAGCACTTTTATTAGAAAAAGAAATGTAGAAGCAAAGATGGCATAAAAATCTAGTGATTTTTTTTAATTTCTTCCTCACATTTCCACTATTTGCATAACAGACAATGCCACTCAAAATTGCCACTGACACTAAAGGAACATGCAGACCTATGGATGTATATCCGTGATCACAAATGTAGGACGAAGAAAACAGGAAGCATAGTTGTGGTCACACAGTTATTTGAGTATTTCTAAAATGCAAATGAAATAGGTTAGTATTTATCTACACCTAAATAAAAGAGAAAGCTATTAACAAAACTATATTCTTTTTTATCATAGTGTGTGTTGCTGTTTTCATTAATACACATACTAATGTTGTAATATTTTTAATTAAGATTCTGCCAAAGGTCAGCTGCATTCCCATTTTTTTCTCCCAGGTACTATATTAAATTTTGAAAACCCTATTTAACTGTTGTAGACTTTCTGAACTATCACATAAATACTGAAACAATATTGGATTTTGTTCTATCCATTGACACATTATAGCATTCTTTTCTTATTACTTATCTTAAATTAAGAACTAATAGCCTACCAAATATTAACAAATAGCATTGCATTTCACTTAGTATACAAAGTTCCTGCATGGGTCTAATATCGCAAGTCTAGTTTTGATGATATAGTGTTACTAGCATGTGAATGATGTCTACTGAGAGTCCATCTATTATTTGCTTAAGCACTACTTTAATTTCTCAATTTATCAAGCAGCGTACTAAACCAGTATGCCTTTCCATTTGTATTCTTATGATGGGTGTGCTATAGACTGAGAGGTGTTGAAGAAAAATGACTGTTCTCATCCTGTTAATAAAAATTTGCCTTCCGCAGTAGCTCTGCAGGGTGATGCATATCCTTCCTTTGAGCTGCCTCATGTTTATCTTTGCTGAATTTCATTAGCTACTCCCAGGTATTATAGATGTGTCATGTGATGAGTTGTTTCTCACATTTGCAGATAAAGTATCAGAATTAAATTATACAAAGTGTTGCTCTGCAGATTCTATGCAGTTCTGAACACACACGCTTTTGCCTCAGTCAGCCATCCCTGTTTATCTTTGCAGTTTCTTTACTGGGTGGTAAGTGCTGCAGCTGAGTTTTCTTGCCTCAAAGAGCTTGTCTTCTGGTTTGACTTCAAGCTGGGGTGCTTTCTGTACAGCATATGCATGTTCTGCCTCAGTGTGTGTTGTCTTCTGTTGTGAACCCCCAAATTTCATGCATCATAAACACATTCCACTAGATAAATTGACAGTTGTATAAAATGCTGTTAAGTGAATTTGCCCTGCGTAAATGACTTCCCCCATGCATCCTGTAATGAAGTGGCATCCTGCCGAGGATTAGTACTTTGCTTATGCTTGTTAGCTGTAATAGAGGTTCTAGCTTCCGCATACCCCTCAATAAGATAGATCACCTATTGCAAAATCAGGAAATGAATGATTTGTTATATATGACTATGCATTTTAGCTCTGCTCACCTTTACTTTTTTCCCCCAGTATTTTATCTTACTTTAGTTATTTAGGCATGCTGGTCTTGTACACTCTGCCTTGTTATTTTATCCCTGTTGCCAGACCTTAATATTTTTATCTGCTTTTCTCTAAGTTTATTCCTAATTGTCATGCTATTCTTAGAGATTGCAGGGCCCAGTTTGGGCCATTTGTGTAGGGCCCATCAGCTGAGCCCCACCAAACCCTCATTCCACTTGCTAATTTCCTGGACTTGACTATTTCAGATTAGGTATCAGGAATATATGCTGCTAGTAAAGTATTACAAATAAAACAAGATGTGTATTTATTAGCTTGCATTTTGCCATAACACAAAATGTTACTGGAATTTTGACTTACCCCCTAGATCTAATATAGTTTATAAGTCACTGAGCTTCTACAAAACTATTGAATTTTCTTACAATGCACAGCAATAATAGTAGAAATAATCTCTGGCTTCTCCTTAGAAATAGTATTGCTCTCACACCACTCTACATATAATTGTCCCTAAAAGATTATTTTTATTCATTTCATTATTTGTTAAACTGGGCAAGTGGATTAATATCTGCAGGACACACAGGGCAGTATTAAGGCTTCAATGCAGGAATAATTTGGAGTATTCACTCAGTATCATGCTTTAGCAGGTGGAAAGAAATCCGAATGCCTCAAGGAAACTCTGATGTAGAGAATATGCAATAACCCGCAAATTGTTCAGCATTCTATAATACATTTACCCCAAAAAGTTCCTCCTCAGTTCATTATGACCATTCTTATAACATTAAGTTTCTGCTTGAGCCGTAGTTTGTGTGTATCTCTGAAACTACGATACCTCTATAGTCCATTTATGAGACTAACTTTTTGTGTTAACATTTTTTCACATTTACTACACTTAAACATTTTTCTCTCAATTTCTGCTTCCTACTATTAGTCACGCATACACACACACACACACACACACACACACACACACATGTATAAAACACTTTTTTCTCTCTTCTAGGATTAGTTTGCTCTTAACTGTGATTGCAGCATGCATTTCTCTGCCATGGTAATCTAATAACATTCTGTCATAAGTGTTAGCGATCAGAAATAACCTTACATTACAGTATCTTTTTTATGCTTACAATTGTTAATTTTCATGTTCTTTCAGGATGACTATTCTGCAGTTATTTCTTTTAATTGTATTCACTAGCAACCAATCATAAACTCCATGTCAGCAAGAGAAATAAAAGAAAACATTGTATCACTCCATCCATCTTCTAATTAAGTCTGGTCTTATATATCTGAAACAGTAAGAGGAGTGGTACACTAAACCATCTGTTTAATCCAAGCAGTTCTGCACTGAACATCCTTTTCTGCATTCAGGAATAGTAACTAACTACAATGGAAGACTGAGTAGCTAACAATGTCAGCCATACAAGAGATGTAAAATGGTGGTGTTTAATAAAGCCAGATGAGCCACTAGTGAGATGCATGACCGAACTTATTGTCTTCTTCACTAATGAGATTTGTAGCTACTATGGGAGCATGACTAACATTAGGAAATGCCTTGCACTTTGCATGTGAACTGGTGATGGGCCCCCTCAGGGATCGGGGCTCCCAGAGACTGCCCATGCTCTGGAATAGACTTCCCATACATGTCAAACAGAGCACCTCAATGGCCCTCTTCAAGCGAAATCTTGATGAGTGAATGGGAAATAGAAAGTTCACCCCAGGGATCAGCCCAGTGGCTCTACTTGATAAAGGCACTGGGAACTAACGTTGGGCGGCACGATGTCAGGCACTTCTATGGGCTAGGCTTGTAAAGACTCCAAGGCCATTAGCCTAGTACACACCTATGAACCTATGTTGGCCAAATAAGCCTAATTAGCCTAAGGCCAGCATAACTAGCAGCTGCATCTTGGGCTACCTTTCTGCTTCACGCATACACATTTCTTAGTTTTGAGTTCACCTAAAATGTATCTGTCCTAGCAGATAGTACCTTTACTCATGTAACCTGTGGGTGGCTTGCTTGTAAAACACTAGCAAAAAAAAATCTGTATTATGTCATGCAGGGTAGTTAATTAGAAATGTCAAATGCAATACTATACATTGTTAGTTTTAATTAGTTCTCGTCAATGTATAACATGCACTTCAGGTATGATGACTAAAAAAAACATGCCAGCAAAGATGTGATAACTAGTGTATTAGAAAATATATTGGCTTCAAAGCAAAAATTTAACAAAATATACAAGCCTTAAATGCTCACAATAGAGAAAGTGAGTTTTATTTATTTATTGCTTCTGTTAATCGGGGTAGTCCAACAGAACTGTGGTAGCACCTTTCTGGTGGAGGTCTGTGGAGAAAACCTCCAGTTATAAAATAGGCAAGTTTTAGAGGAAAAATGTAAAGCTTAAATTTGCAATATAGACATACAGTAACTGAAAGGCAGCTATACTTGAGACAGAAGTAAAATATACAATCATTACATATTAATATAAGACAGATTGGCATATACAATGAGGCTGAAAATACAAATTTATATTTATGGGGAAGAAAAATACAAGAGAAGTAGGAGATGTGAGTAGAATGTAGAGGAAAGGTGATAGTATGTGCTTGTTAGGTGATACAGAGAAAAAAGAAAGCTATAGTTGGCTTTAGTAATGCTTTCATCATGTTCTCAAGACAGCAGGCTTCAACTTTAGTTATAATTTCATGTTTAAAAGCTCAGCATGGGTAGTTTTAGAACAGCATTCAGTGTAGAGGTAAATTGAACACTTACCTTTTATAGAATGAAGTGCACAGGCTGTGAAGAAATTCTTGAGTAGTGTTCATTAAAGCAGAGATGGATGGCCATAAAAAAATGACTGAAAAGTTGTATGTATCTGATACTATTTCATCTAGGTTAAGAAAATTCTGCAGTGGCAGTGTGAAGAATATGCTAGAAAAAGCAGTTCCGTGGAATGCTGTGCCATATGGCCTACCTGAAATTATTTAGCAGAGAAGCCTTAACAGCACAATAGAGGGCTTTCTTCTGTGCATTGGTTATCTGTGATTCTTACTGGCTGCATGTCTGTAGGAAACATCGATTGAATAGCTCATCATCTGCTCCTTAAAATTGTCTTCACTGATGCCTGCTCTATATAGTTAGGGTTAAAACTCAACCCACAATCTTTCATTATTTATGCCTCAAGCCCAGCCATGCTAAATTCCACAGCTGAGCAAAATAAAACCCAGTGCAACATGAAGCTGTTGACTTGTGCAGCTCATTTGCATGTTGCCATGACAGTGTCAGGATGCTATATATGCATTTTTACATGTGGCTGCTGAACCACTGTTTAGCAGAGTTGCTGACAGGACAGGTGTATATGGGAGTGGTTTATAACGGGTCTATATTAGATCTTCAAACGCTTAGGTTGTCAAACACCATAACGCTGACACCTAACTGTCGAAATCTAATAAATGCGACAGGCCAATTACGCAAATTTTTTTCCCAGAGAAAAAAAATTCACTTTGTCAAAAAAGAAAAAAAAACAAACTGTAAAACCCTAATCAAGTGGGGGGCTTTACTGCCCACACCCCCCAATGTGAGGGGCTGTGTTCCACCCCCTAACTAAATATACCAACTCCGAGATCGCTCTATATCGGGGAAAAGGGCAAATCCCTGATGACAGCCAAGCAATTTTTTTTCCCAGGGAAAAAATTTGCGTAATTGGCCTGTCATATTTATTAGACTTCCATGTTTAGGTGTCGATGTTTCAGCATTCGACAACCTAAGCATTCAAAGATCTAAAATAAATCCTTTATAATACTATGGCAATGGCATGGCAGTACCGACAACTAAAAGTGCACACCATATCTGGACTTCGGTTCTCTTATCCTCAGTCCAGTGGGATTTGTTAATATTAACTGAATTTTATCTAATGAATAGAAATAATTTCTGCCCTTATGGTTGTTGTACTTCCAACCACATATATGTATATACACCTAAAACACACAACAAAATATGTGTGTGTGTGTGTGTGTGTGTGTGTGTGTGTGTGTGTGTGTGTGTGTGTGTGTGTGTGTGTGTGTGTGTGTGTGTGTGTGTATCTAAATATATATAAATCTGTATATTAAGTCTACACATCATGTTTAAATTCTGTGTAAATTTTAGATTAACACGTGTCTGCACTGAAGACATTACTCTTGAAGGCCATTATTTATTTATTTTATACATTCATTTAACAGGGTGTGGGGACTGATACCAGGATCATACGGTCATAGGATCATAAGAAGTTACTAGGCTATTGGCTCTGAGGCACTTATAAGCCTAACCAAGAGTTTAGCCCATGTTTAGACAAGTCAGCACCCGATATCCCTGTCCAGCAGGGAGACAGGTGGAATCCCAGGGGTGTATTTTCTGTTCCCCATCCAGTTATCCAGGTTGTGGTTAAAAAGGGGTAATGAGGTACTCTGCTTGACATGGAGAGGGAGTCTATTCCCCAGAAGGGGGAGTCTCTGGGACACAAATCTGTCCCAACAACAAGTCCTATTGATGTCACAGACCAGGCTGAGGTCACGTGTGCGGGTTACTCGATTGGAGCTTGACTTGTGGATATGCAGCAGTCCCATCAAGGCCGGGTTTGAGATTGCTTTGTTTGCTAGACAGAGATCAGCTCTGAGGAGTCTGTATGAGACTGAGTAGAGTGACAGGGCTTTTAGCCAATCAGTCTAGGGTAGCTGTTTGAGACCCTGGATTTTCCTGGTGAGGAACCTCTGTTGTCTGTCCAGCTGCTGCACGTGCTTTGTGAGGTACATGCTATAAAGAGTGTTGTACTCAATAATGGGTCTTATAAGGGAAGAATACAGGGAGGTCATAGCATCCTTGTCCTTGAATGAGATACCCTTACCAATGAGGTGAACCATGCAGAAAGCTTTCCATACAGCAGAGACAATATGGTGGTCAAAAGTCAGTTTGCTATCAACCTGGGTGCCCTAGTCCCTCATAGCTGATTGCATGCTTAGGACCTTGTTATTAATGTAACAATTTGGTGGAAAGTTACTCTCTCCAAAGGGGATGATGAAGCATGTTTTGACATTCAGTTTTAGGCCATGTTTCTGGTACCGGTCATTTTGTTTGGGTGAGACCCTCTTGGAGGATGTCCCCATCACTAGGGGAACTGATGACAGCGCCCATCTTGCAGTCATCTGTAAACTTGGTCAGTCACAGACCACTGGTTTTGGCCTGCACCTCAGAAAAGTATATCCCAAATAACAGAGGCCCCAGGACTGAAACCTGGGCTACGCCACTTGTTACGGGGCTGCTGCTAGAGGTGGCTTCCCCTATTTTGACTAGGTGGGTTCTATCAGTGAGCCAGTTAGTAACCCATCTGGTAACATATGGAATGATGCCTAGCTGAGAGAGTTTATTTATTATACCCAAGGGGGGAATAGTGTAGAAGGCTTTGGTCAGGTCAAGGTTGGTGGTGTGGACCATCTTCTCCTCCTGCATGGCTTTGGTGACTGTCTTAAAGAAGTCAACCAAATTTAAGAGACATGACTTCCCCTTGACAAAGCCAAACTGTGTGGGATTGAGTCTTTTTTTTTCCTTGTTAATGAAGTCCATGATAATCCACCCCATGGCCTTGCAGATCAGGCTATTTAGGCTGATAGGTCTATAATTTCCTGGATTGGTGGACACTCCACCTTTGTGTAAAGGGATGACAGTGGCTGTCTTCCACTCAGCTGGGTCAAAGATGGTATTCAGGCTTTGGTTGAATAGGGTGCCTAATGGTGCTGCAAGTTCCTGCCTGAGTTCATGTAGGATGTAGCCTAGGATGTTATGAGGTCCTATGGAGGCTGTATTTTTTACCTTTGAGAGGGCAGTGATGACTTGCTCCCTAGATATAAGGAGAGAGGGCAGGTGCTGGGGATGTCCTGATTTGCTGATGGGGACAGAGGGGTGAAGTTTTCACTGAATCTGTCTGCCAGCTGGTTGGCTATATCTACAGCATTTGTGTATGTGGTGTCCTTGACCACCAGTTCTGAGCAGATTGTGGATGCTTCCCTTGAGATTGCAGACATATGTAAAAAAAGATTGTCTTTAGCAGATGTGGCCAGTATGGACTCAAAGTTTGCTTTGGAGGATTTCACTAGTGCTCTTATTTGCTTGTTCAGGATAAGGAGAAATTGCTTATAGTTTGGCACCTGCTCCTTCTTGGCTCTGGACAGCATTTTTTCCTTTTATTATAGAGTTTATTTATTGCAGATGTCCACCAGACAGGTTTACTCTTCCTTGAGGAGGAGGATTTTGTCCTGTTGGGAATTCCTGATTCCATTCAGCTATATAAACGCTCGTATAATACTTTGGTGTAGGTTTGGACATATATACCAGTTCCTATGGAGGTGTAAGGGGCTGTGAAGCTGTTTATACCTTCCCTCAGGAGGTTGCAATCAGCTTTGGAGAAGTTTTTTGTTTGACCCTAGCGGGGGGAGGGGAGTTCGGGGGAGATGGTGACTTTACTTTGAAAGTGACTACTTTATGGTCGAATCTTACAAGGGAGGATGATGCTGTAGGGATGCTGCAGTGGTTATTCATGTTGGTTAATACCAAGTCCAAGATATTTTAACCTCTTCTAGGGGTGTTGACCAGTTGGTCCAAGGCATTTGCACTGGCAAAATCAAGGAATCTCAGGGCATTTGTGTTTTGGCATGAGTAGTTCTTCCAGTCTATGGTTGGATAGTTAAAGTCACCCAGGATCAGAGTAAAAGGTTGAATCTTGATAGATTTGAAGAGGTCCAGATAGGTGGAGTGGGCATCTTGAGTCAAAATCAGGGGGCTGTAGATAGCTATGATTTGAAGAGCAGTCCTGTCAATGGTTAACTGCAACTGAAGTGTCTCTTGTACGTCATGCTGTTGGACCAGCCTGGAGGTGTGCATGTTTTATATATACACACATATATATATATATATATATATATATATATATATATATATATATATATTGCAACCTCACACCTCCTTTTGCTTTGCTGTCCACTGTTTAGGATCTGAATCTATGATAGGATGAGTAACCTGGTATGCTTGGGGTGCTTTCTGCAGCTTTGAACCAGGTTTCTGTGACTACATAAATGTCAGCATCTTCCAGGGTTAAGAATGCTTGCAATGAGTGCAGTTTCATGTTTAGGCACCTAGTGTTTATCAGCATGACCTTTAATTTACGTTTTGATGAAATTTTAATGTTGATAGTTTTGACCTCATGGCATTGCCTAAAAAAGGCACAATGGGGGAGACAAGAGCCTTTGCCAGGGGCCTGAAGCCCAATGGAGACAGATGCAGGCAATCTTTGGCAAAGCATCGTGGTTTGTCAAGCATACCTTCCCAAGCTGTCAGGTACTAGATCCCCTTGGAATGACACCAGAAACTAAGCCAATTGTTAAAGTCAATCATTTTCTGTTTGTATTGAAGCATCATTCTGGATGATGGTAGAATGCTGCTTAAGGCTAGGGACATACCTGTCTGGGACACACATTCAGAGAGCTTGATCATGTATTTCTTCATATAGTCCAGGGAGTTAAGTCTCAAGTCATTCATGCCAACATAGACTATGACAAATTCATAATAGTACCTGTCATTGAAAGACGTGGGTGCATGGGTGATATTGTGGATTCTGGCACCTTACAAACAACTAACTGTGACTTTCTCCTTATCCAGATTGGTGAGGGGCGCATCTGTGTGTCTCACAATGGAGTCTACTATGACTAATATGTTGGTTTTATGTTTAGGTCTTAGTGACTGTGAGACACAGGTGTGTGTGGACTATGTGTGGCGTGTGATGGGCAGTGGAGTTTGTGTGTGTTTTTGCCTCAGAGGTCTCTCTTGTTTGGGTATGTTTTTTGTTGAGGACATATGTAGGTGTTTGTTGTGTAGGTGTGGGTGGTGTTTGTGGTGTGGCGTTTGTGTTGAAAACCTTCTCAGTACCAGATATACTGGCTTGCAAGGGCTAGAGCATTGAAGCTAGGTTCTTAATGTAATTGCATCTCTCACAAATTGCGTTCCTAGGTGGTAGTAGTAGAGGGTTGTCCATGTACATGAGGCAGTTGCTACGCTGTCTCAGGATGCCCATATCAACCAGACTGGCAGGAGAAAGCATAGGAAATTGTCCATCCATATTTGTCAGAAACTGAGGGAGAGAGGCCAGAGAGAGCTAAAAGGGTAAAGGGTGGAAAGTCTAAGAGTAGTACTACTAGGTGATCACACAAGTGCTACTAATGGGAAACGTATCTGAAATACCTCACAAAGGGTTAAAAACAGTGGAGCTGCAGCTCTGGATGTAGCAAACCTGTATCAGACTACACTACTCAATTTAAGGGTTAAGAACACAATAAAACTCACAAAAAAGCACAGATTAACCACTTACAGACTAAAACAAAACTCACAGTATGAAAAATACCGTTAAACAGTAATGAAATACAGTAAATGCAATTAAACAGTAAGGAACTGCTGTAAATAGCAATGAAATACAGTTAAACAGTAATGAAATGCAGTTAATCAGTAAATTGGTTTAAAATGGTGCAAGTATGATAAATTAGCTCACAATCACAACAGTAAAAAACAGCTCAAATAAAGTATAAGGCTACCGACAAGCAGTAACAAATGCGGCAAACTAAATGCAATTGAACACCTAAGCACAAGCAAAACGAAGTAGGAAGAGGTACAATTTTTTTAAAGTAGAACGTGAGGAGACAGAAGATAATTTAAGGTTAAGAAGCTAAAGGGGTGGGCCTTCACAACTGATCTTACTGTACTCAGTAGAATGAGCTAATGTAATGGGACTGGGGGGAGTATCCAATATCAAATTTATAGTACAGGCGGGCACTGCAAAAGCCACCAAGCTTTAATACCACAGCAACAGTTGGGCAGGTAGGTGGGATACAAGATCAGAACAAGAATTCACTAGGCCTAAAAAACAGTTGCACAGTTTAAACAGATATGCAGCAAATATTGTTTTAGTTAATCAGAAGTGCAGAAAACAGTTGAAAATAAGCACTTATCTTTTGTAGTATCACAGCAGTTTTTGAAAAACAACAGAGTAAGGGAAGAAGGCCTAACACACTGCAGCTTTGAGCAAATAAGTACAAACTAGTTTAAACACTGGCTATTTAAGGCAGAGAAACAGGAGCCAGCCAAATTATACAATCATAAAAACAGAGCTCTGTGTAGTAACTCTAGATAGATCAGACCAGACTGAATTCCCCTCCTATGAAGAAACAGCTAGGCTTCTCTAGACAAAAGATTGTCGCAAACTGTAATAGATATTCAGCTCTCTGATGGTGTTTTTCAAGCACAGCAACAAGTAAAATGCTCAAAACAACCAGAGAAACAGTTCAAAATGGCCACTGTTCTGTGAGCACTGCTATCACCTAGGTCTCGATATACCCTGGATTAAAACAAACCCAGAAGGCAACGCAGAATTAATAATACAGAAATAACTGTAGATATTTACTGCTAATATCATCCAGCAAACAAAAGAGGAAGAAAAGGTGACAGATTCAGCTCAGAAACAGCAGGATTAACTAAGATTTCTGAATAACAGCTTAAGCAATGTGCTACTAAGGTCCTGCATCTGACTGCAAGATTGGTAAAACACTATACAGCAAGATGTCAAAAGAGGAAAACAATATGGAAACAACAACTAAGACCACATTCTCAGTACTAGCCTCACCTGAGAAAGACACAACTTCAAAAAGACAAAAGACAACTAAACAAACTGACAACTCTAAAAATACAAATAAATCCAAGACAGACCAGCCAGCTAATCTGGAAGACATAAAATCTGCCTTATTACCTATCCAGCAAGCATTAAAGAACTTATCATTACAATTTCAAACCTTTGGTGACTCATTCAGCCAAATAATATCCAGAATGGAAAAATCTGAGTCCAAAATAATAGAAAATGAAATAAAAATCGACTCTATTTCTCAAAAAACTGATGCCCATGACAAAGAAATACAAAACTTACAAGCAAAATTAACAGACCTGGAAGCAAGATCTCGAAGGAACAATATCATCATCAGAGGAATACCTGAAACTGTACTTCATAATAATCTAATACCAACAATCAAGCAAATAATAAATTCCCTCCTAGAGGAATCTGAAGAAATGCAGCAAATAACAATAGAGAGAGCCCACAGAGTCCTGAGGGAAATGCAAACATCACTGAAACCAAGACCTGTCTATATTAAAATATTAAACTACCAAGATGTAAATAAAATCATACTGGCAGCAAAGAAAAAAGGCACACTCACCTGGAATAATAATAAAATCTCCTTTGCTCAAGACCTCCCAATACAAATGAGACAAGCAAGACAACTATTATCTCCATACTGCAGGTTCCTAATAGAAAAAAAAAATCAAATTCCAGATGAAATATCCAAATCAGTTAATCTTTTACATCAAAGAGGTTAAATACATGGTTGATAACCCCAAAGAGGCAAAAGAGACATTCCTGGCTGTTTTCAAGCAAATTCTACCTTCAGAAGTGAAATAAATCCACAAAAAAAGATAAAGGTCCCTTGGATGAAAAAACGACCCCATTCATGAGCAATCTAGCTGGGATCCAACTCTGAAATCTTCCCCTTGCTGTCTAGGCCCTTAAATCATTGATGTGAGCCATGAGGAACACAGGAAAAGGAAGTACAGCCTGGGTAGGAACCAAGAATGAACTGCTGTTTCTGATGCACGGATATAGGAAGGAAGTTCCCATCTCAGATATTGGCTTGCAAATTCAGTCCCCGTAGGCTTTTGATGCCTTCATTAAGAACAGTCAGACAAAATGGATTTCAGCAAGCTCCAAAGGATTTTACTGCCTGAAAAATGAAAATTGATCTGCACCAGCTAAAAGAAGAAAGCTGCACCATAGATGTCAACCAACCTGCAAGCAAAACCTTGAAGAAATAAGGTACTGTTGAACTGAACCATTCACTAAAACAGTACACCCAGTACTGTGTAGGTGAAAGAAACTCCAGCCTTAAATAATAGGCAAGAAATAAACTGTCAGAATTATGCTAGCTCATAGATTAATATTGGGAAAAAAATGGAACAAATTATTAAATGTTTTATGTAAATACTAGAAATGTGTTAAAAGATCCAGGAGAGAAGTAATCTCAGGAAATTAGTAAAATAACCTAACAATCCTGGAATAATGTAAATATAGCCTTAATATGTCAACTATAGCAGAAGGACTGCTTGGCTAAGCTGTTTTTTTTTTTTCTTTTTTTTTGTCTCTCTATACTTCCTACTTCTGTTAAATAGGTGCCAAGTATATATTTTATAACCCACACAGATTGATGTGGAAAAACATCACTATAGGCACCAAAGAAGGCCGAAACCTGAATAAGTAAAGGGGAGGAAAAAGAAGTCAAATGAGAGCAAAATGTAAAAATGACAAGATTGATTGTTTAACAATATTACTATGGTACACATATTGCTATAATATACTGAGGAATGTATATTAATATGCTGTTTTAAAAATACTATTAGAAATAATTAGTCACAAGACAAAAACAATACATGCTGTACCTTAAATGCAATACCATCACTGTATAAATAATATGTTGGAAGAGGCTAGGGTTATTAAGTAGCAGTGTTTGTTGAGGGAACTAGTTTGTTCAGCTTTGTCCACATTGTTTATTGTAACACAGGGGGGATACTATGGAGTAAATCTATATCTAAAAAGAAAATACATTCCAAGATTAGACGTAAAGGTAAACCATATAATGAACCTTCATCCTCCCCCCCTGATTATTCCTGGTCCAGGGATATAGTGGTTAGGCACAGTGTAGGGACAGGGATAAATAGATGCTTTCCTAAACCATCACACAGTAACACATACAAAACTAACAAAACAAAACTAATATACATGGCATATCTAAGGAATACACTTAATAAATAAATGTGGGAAATAGAATCATGGAATGTTAAAGGGCTCCAAAGCAAGAAGAAAAGAAATCTATTCTTACACCTTACATTAAAAACCACAGCCGACCTGATACTAATACAAGAAATGCACTTGACTGCAGATCAATGGGCGGAAATTAGCAGAAAGAAATGGATAAGTCAAATCATAGCTTCAGAGGGGAAAACAAACAGTGCTAGGGCTGCCATAATAATTAAAAAACAATTTAAGGAAAAAATACTTAAAACCAAAGCTGACAAGGAGGGAAGATGGTGCTATGTAACATTTAATAGTCCTACAATACCAAAACCTATAATGGTACTTAATGTTTACACACCCTGTAATAACCAACAACACTTTTTATGTCATTATACCCAACCTTAAACCAATTTAAAGATCACTACCTAGTGATTGGAGGTGACTGGAATACATATCAAAACCCAGAAAAGGATAAATCTAATCTGACCAAATCACATAATAAACAAGCCACATTAGCCCTTAATGAACTCAAACAAGATTTCAAACTATATGACCCTTTTAAACATGGGAACAGTGCAGATAAAACAGGGAAATTCACATTCTATTCGCAATGCCACAAAATGTGGTCAAGGATAGACTTCTTCTTAATCTCTGACATATTCATTAACATGGACCCAACAATAACTATACATACCAGGTTCTTTTCAGATCACTCCAAAATCACACTGAACATTAACTGGGACAAAAAGATATATTTAGAGAATAGGGGTCATAATTGGTCATTAAAACCTAATTTACTTTCCAAAATGAATGTAATAAAAGAAACAGAAGCAATACTAAAAATAGCTCTTACAAATATCACTAACTCCCAAGTACCAACTGACATAGAATGGGCTGCAACCAAAGCACAAATCAGAGGATTGTTTATCAAAAAAGCAGCATACTATAAAAAAAATACAACTGAAAGAGGAGCATATACTGAAAGGGAAAATGGAGCATCTTGAAAAAGAACTAATAAATAACCCTAAGAACCAAACAGAAGCAGAAATTTTAAAACTGCAAAGGGATCTATATATGTTAGAAACCAGGAACCTATCTTTCTATGAAGCCAGAATGTTAGCCACTTACGCAGAAGAAGCTCAAATACCATCTAGAGCTCTGGCCAGAATTATCTGCCAACACAAAAATGCCTCCAATATATCAGAAATAAACTACAGAGACAAAAACTACACAAAAAATGGAGACATTATTAAAACATTTGAACAAATATACTCTCAAATATATGGAGCACAAATACTACTAACTTCAAAGGAAGATAGAACACTTTTTCTTCAAAAACTGAAATTCCCTAAACTCAATTTAGACCAACAAAAAAAACTAACTGAGCCGATATCCATCAGTGAAATTATTACAACAATCAAACACTTAAAAGTGCATAAGGCTCCGGGTCCGGATGGACTCACATCAGAATTTTACAAAGCATTTTCCCCCTTGATAGCCAAACTACTATACTATACACTGAATTACATAATAAACTATAAAATAAATGATATCCACTTTAATGCCTCTAAAACTATATTTATATTAAAAGAACACACAGACCCCAAAAACCCCGACAGCTACAGACCCATCTTCCTCTTAAATATAGATACTAAAATATTTACCTCTATACTTGCAAACAGAATGAAAAATCTGATAGAAAAAATCCTCTCCCCAGAATAATCCGGTTTTACACCACATAGACAGACTAGTGACAATACATTAACATTAGATGCACTAATATCCTACGCTAACGGGTACAATATCAACATCTACACAATGGTAGTGGATGCCCACAAGGCATTTGATAGGGTTAATCTAGAATTCTTACTCCAAACACTACCCTACTTTAATATACCCAATAACTTCATTCAGATCATCCAAACCCTCTATAGCAACCCATACACATCTCTAAATAAAACTTGGTCAAATAGGATCCTAATAAAAAATGGAACAAGACAAGGAAGCCCACTATCACCCTTCCTATTTAACCTATACCTAGAACCACTCTTTCTATACATTAAACAAAATACATATCACAATCCTCCATCAATACACAACTTCAAAATATACCTCACTGCATTTGCAGATGATCTGAACATATACTGCACTACACCAAATTCAGATATAAACAAAATAATAGCTGCAATTGAACATTTCTCGACTATGTCTAACTACAAACTAAACCTTAATAAAACTAATATTTTCCCCCTAAAAACACCCAAACTCATCTCACTAATACCATTGTTAAACACAATAAAAATTAAAGAAGAAACTAAATACCTGGGAATCACCTTTTTCCACAGTAACAAAGACTTCTACCAACACAATGTAAACCTTAAATGGCAAAATATAATTCAAGACTGCAAAAGATGGAACAACCTAAAACTACCATTCTTGGCCAAAGTATCAATAATCAAAATGAACATTTTACCTATAATGTATATATTCATGACATCACAGACAACAATACATAATAAATTCTTCAAACAAATTCATACCTTCCTAGCAAAATTTATATGGGAACCCAAAAAAAACAGAATCTCCTATCCAAAATTAACACTCCCCAAAAGCAAAGGAGGACTAAATCTACCAGATTTTAAAATGTACTACTCGATCATTAACACTAACAGAATATTGAGAATAGCTGAACATAACCCGTCAATGGAAAATTGGTCTCCTCTCTGGGTGACAATATATTATAGATATATTAAAGCTCTAGGTTTCAATCCCAAAGCACTTCCATTCCTGAAGCAGAAAGAAATACAAACTTATAACATTATAAAGCCCTTAAAACATTCTATCAACCTAGTGCAAAAACTCTTTCAATTCTTGAACCTTAGACATGCCATGACAATACTGCAACCCCTTCATAAAAACCCAAATTTAAAAAGAAACAATAAGATGCTGGACTTAGTCCCTTTTCCCAGACTAAAAGATAAAACAATCCAAGATATCTATCCCTACCTTAACTGTTCAATACAAGAAATGAGGGCCAACTTAAACCTCCCTAAATCACACATAATAATCCTAAGACAAATCAAAGAACTGTGTTCCAGTTATCTCCAAAATATTACTATTACCAATAGTGACATGGAAACTTGTAGCAGGCTTTGGAAAACTATTATCACAACAAAGAAAACTATTACCAATTCATATAAAATGATAAATGAAATCAAATACCAGAAGGACCTCCTCTTCTCTAACTACTGGAGAAAAATTAAACCATCCATAAATGATCAGCAAATAAGCCAGGCAATCAATCTAACACTGAAGATTCTACCCCTCAAAAAGTTAGCATACACTCAGCTAATGATCAATAATAATGCTTATTTTACACCTACAATTCTACACAAATTTAACACATCAAAATCACCTTTCTGCCCACACTGTAAGGATCAGATAGATGACTTAATCCATGTATTTTGGAGCTGTAAATGTGTCTATAAACTCTGGAACTCTCTCAAGGTACAATTACAAAAAACGGGTTATTAAACATCAACATTAACTTGGGAATTCACTCTGTTACACATTCTCCCACCCAACATCCCAAGAAAACAAGCAAATACACTTTTAACAATTTTCCTACTAATGAAACTGTATATAGCTTTTAAATGGCTAGATACGATAAATATCTCTTGGGAGGGTTTTAAACAAGTAGCTATACAACACCTTTTAGCTCATAAAATAGTAATAGATAAAAGAAACAAAAACAGGAAATCCAGAGAAATTTGGGAACAAACCTTTAACATCATATTAGCATAATTCATCACACAGCAACTTAGAAATACACTATAATGGAACCAAAGAACACATACAAGTTCAGATATTAAATAATAACTTGGATATTACGAATGTATATACTGTCTATATAACTGTGGCATTAACAATGAAAGCATCTATGTACATAGTGTAAATAGATATGTTGTATGAACTATATCCTGTGGTATTTGACATCAATGTATAACATATGTATATGTGTGTATGTATGTATGTATGTGTATGTATGTATGTGTATGTATACATATATATATGCACACGGTCATGTTGTAAGATGGTTTTTATTTGTGACATTTATTAATGTAAAAATAAAAATAAAAATAAAAATTATTGAAAAAAAAAAAAAAAAACAGAGAAACAAAAAGGAGACAAAGATCAGAACAGAGATAAGGATTGAATTCACTAGGCCTAAAATACAGTTGCACAGTTTAAACATATATGCAGCAAATATTGTTTTAGTTAATCAGAAGTGCAGAAAAGAGTTGAAAATATAGTTTCACAGCAGTTTTTGAAAAAATAACAGAGCACGGGCAGAAGGCCTAACTCACTGCAGCTTTAAGCAAATAAGTACAAACTGGTTTAAACACTGGCTATTTATGGGAGAGAAACTGGAGCCAGTCAAAATATCCAATAAATAAAAAAAAAACAAAAAAGAACAGAGCCCTGTGTAGTACTTCTAGCCAGATCAGACCAGACTGAATCCCCCTTCCACGAAGAAACAGCTAGGCCTCTACAGACAAAAGATTGTATTACAAGCTCCAAAGGTCACAAAAAGTAATAAATATTCAGCTCTATGATAGTGTTTTTCAAGCACAGCAACAAGTAAAATGCACAGAACAAATAGTACAATTGAGCTTCTGGTTGCTTTTCATTATAGTTACAAGGACAAAACCTCCCCAAATAACAATGTAGGTGCAGTTACAATGAATACAGTATACTTGTAACTCTAGCTTGTGAAACTTGTATTATACATTACTAGCAGTGATAAAAGTATGGATCTGTTTAAAACTATTAGCAAAATGGTATAGGCCTATTTTACATATTTTATAGTTTTCTTCATGGATACAATAATAAAAACATCATCTGTATTATTAGATGTTAGAATTGTAATATGGACTTTTAAGGGGGAGATTAAGGGGGGAAATTAGTAGGAGAGTAGGATATAAGAAGTATTAGGATCACTTTTATGTGGTTAGCCGTCCTATAGAGATGGAGAAAAGGAAGGCTATAAGGGAAGGACATATGTAAAAAGAGGAAGTAAATATTATGTAAAATTTCCAAGTAGGTTCATGAGGAATAATATGATTTTTATGTTTGAAGGGGTCAGTTGTAATATAAAGATGTTGAAAGGGAAGGTTGGATATCAGAAAAGGAGATAGTTACTCATAGGCTTTTGTGGGCCAAAAGAAGATTGGGTTGCATTAATATTTAAGAGTTTGTCGAAAAATAGTTTGATGTAGTAGTTAAGACAGTCTTTTTTTAGTTTAATGGAAGAGCTTTTGTATTTTCTTTAGTTCTGAGATCAGAGGGAATTGAATACCATAGTTGTAATGCTCAAACTAAAAACAGTGATTTGCTCATGGTGATTATTATATTTTATTAGTAGTTCATTTATGTTTTGAGATCCTGTTTCTGTGGATGTGTTATTTCATCATCATCATCATCATCTTTCGTCTTTTCCCGTTGGGGTTGCCACAGCGGATCATCTCTTTCCATTTCTTCCTATCCTCTGCATCTTGCTGTGTCACACCAACCTCCTGCATGTCCTCTCTCACCACGTCCATAAACCTTATCTTAGGCCTTCCTCTTTTCCTCTTACCTGGCAGCTCCATCCTTAGCACCTTTTTCCCAATATACCCATCATCCCTCCTCAGCACATGTCCAAACCAATGCAATCTCATCTCTCTTGCTTTGTCTCCAAACTGTCCAACATGAGCTGACCCTCTAATATACTGATTCCTAATCCTATCCATCCTAGTCACACCGAGTGCAAATCTTAACATCTTTAACTCTGCCACATCCAGCTCTGACTCCTGCCTTTTTGTCAATGCCACTGTCTCCAACCCATATAACATAGCTGGTCTCACTACCCTCTTGAAGACCTTCCCTTTCACTCTTACTGGTACCTGTCTATCACAAATCACTCCTGACACTCTTCTCCACCCACTCCACCCTGCCTGTACTCTCTTCTTCACCTCTCTTCCACGTTCACCATTACTCTGAACTGTTGATCCCACGTACTTAAACTTGTCCAACTTTACCAACTCTACTCCCTGCATCCTCACCATTCCTCTACCCTTCCTCTCATTTCCACACATATATTCTGTCTTAGCCCTGCTGACCTTCATTCCTCTGCTCTCTAGAGCATACTTCCACCTCTCCAGAGTCTCCTCAACCTGATTCCTACTCTCACTACAGATCACAATGTCATCTGCAAACATCATAGTCCACGGGGACTCCTGTCTGATCTCATCTGTCAACCTGTCCATCACCACTGCAAATAAGAAAGGACTCAGAGCTGATCCGTGATGTAATCCCACCTCCAACTTAAATGGATCTGTCACTCCCACTGTCCACTGTCACACTACCCTCGTACATATCATGTACCACTCTTACATACTTCTTTGCCACTCCCGACTTCCTCGTACAATACCACAACTCTTCTCTAGGCACCCTGTCATATGCTTTCTCCAAGTCTACAAAGACACAATGCAACTCCTTCTGACCTTCGCTGTATTTCTCCAATAACACTCTCAGAGCAAACATTGCATCTGTAGTGCTCTTTCCTGTCATGAAACCATACTGCTGATCACTAATCATCACCTCCCTTCTTAATCTAGCTTCTCCTACTCTTCCCCATAACTTCAAGCTGTGACTGATCAATTTTATCCCTCTGTAGTTACTGCAGCTCTGCACATCACCCTTATTCTTAAAGATAGGTACCAAAACACCTTTTCTCCACTCCTCAGGCATCCTCTGACTTTCCAAAATTTCATTAAACAATCTAGTTAAAAATTCCACTGCCATTTCTCCTAAGCACCTCCATGCTTCCATTGGTATGTCATCTGGGCCAACAGCCTTTCCATTCTTCGTCCTCTTCATAGCTGTCCTTACTTCCTCCTTGCTAATCTGTTTCACTTCCTGATTCACTATCCCCACATCATCCAACTTTCTCTCTCTCTCATTCTCGTCATTCATCAGCCTCTCAAAATACTCTTTCCATCTACTCAACACACTCTCCTCTCTTGTGAGTACCTTTCCCCTCACTATCCTTTATCACCCTTACTTGCTGCACATCTTTCCCAGCTCTGTCCCTCTGTCTAGCCAATCGGTACAGGTCCTTTTCTCCCTCTTTAGTGGTGTGTTATTTCATAATGAGTATAAATAGAAAAGACAGATTTGACTGTAATTCTTTTAGGTTTTATTTCTCTCACATTTCTTACATAAATGGCTAAACATGGATTAATACTTTAATCTACTTGGCACTCAAGGTTTTTATGATAGATTTTTTTGTATATACAACATTCTAGGTCAAGATGCCTTTGTAACTTTTTTTGGATATCATGAAATCTATGATACTTATAGCTGTTTATGGACTCCCAAATAACATTCCTGCTATATAGTTTTTTCAGAGGCTGGTAGTCTTGATTTTCTGTTCATTTTATCAAGCTAAAAATGCAAGCTTTCACATTTCTGTATACTAACAAACTTCTGATTAACACACAGCATAGCTTCTACAATTCCACAGCACATTTACCACACTACTGTCATTTACTAACACTGGTAACTACCACAGGAACAAAAATAACTATGTATACTCTATTTTCCTTGACTTGTCAAAAGCTTTTGACATGGTTTCTCACTCCAAACTTATAAATATCCTCTCTGACCTAAATTTTTGTAAGTCTACTCTTAACTGTTTCCAGGATAACCTTACTGGACGCCAGCAAGCTTTTTCTTGGCAACACACCCTATCACCCCTTCTGCCAGTAACACTAGAGGTCCCGCAAGTCTCTATCCTAGGTCCACTTCTATTCTCTATATTTACTAATAACCTCTACCTGTCTGCCCCACAGTCTACACTCATCCAATATGCAGATGACCCAATAGTAATATGTGCTGCTTCCTCACTTCCTCAGCTTCAGAAACTGATGCAAGATTCCTCTCATGCAGTTGAGTCCTGGCTTACAAACACTCAACTAATACTCAACCCCAATAAAGCCAAACTAATGATCTTCCATCCTACCAAAGTAGCCCCATCCACCAATACATTTACCATCACCTCACTAAATAACACTATTATATCTCCATCCCCCAATACCAAACTTTTAGGAGTTGAAAATGACTGTAAGCTTAGGTTTGACAATCACATTTCCCAAACTGTAAAAATGTTCATAAAAAACTAGATGCACTCTACAGAAATAAACATTACTTTACTAAACATTCTAAAATTGCTATTGTCTAATCCCACCTAATCTCCACTCTGCTGTACGCAACCCCATACTCACTAATCTTCAAAAATCTGAGATACTAAAACTCAAATCCTGCTATAACAATATAGCCAGATTTGTCACTAACTTGCCAGCTAGATCACATCATTGCCATGTACTCAGTCAACTCAACTGGCAAGAATTCCCCAACTACTATATTATATTCAGTTAACCATGGCCCACAAATTCCTCTTTGATCCCGAAAAAAACACCTGCTCTACAAAAGTTAGTCCAGCCTTATGCCATTAGCAGAACCCTACGCTCCACTAACAAAAATACATAAAAATCAATGCAGCAAAAAATCAAGCAGGAGATTCCTTCTTCTCAAATTATATAGGTAAAATCTGGACTGTATTGCCTGATAATATCACCACCATATTATCACTAGTCCAATTTAAAACAACTCAAAAAACTCACCTATTAAACAGATGGTTGTGTCCCTGCTCTACTCCTGACTAACACCCCCCTCTCTGTCACTGCCCTTATCACTACTTCTGTTTATCTAACATCTCTCTACCAATCTCTTCCTTTGTCTACCCTATATAACTTTTAACCCCGCCTACCTAAGCATACTACTTATTCACTCTATTCCTGGCATAAGGAATTCTCCTATCCATACAATTTATTTTCCCACACACTATGATAAAAGACTTACCATAAAGTAATGTTTATGTGAAATAGGAATGTCTAATGATGTTTACCCCTGTAAATATGTCAACATGAAATATGACTGTCTAATGATTGTAAATATGAATGTTCACAGGAATTATGTATTACTAGACCTTCTACATTGTTTCACTATATAATTCAACCTGTCTGTTCCTCTGAATATCACCTGTTATTGTCTGACATTATCATGTAATAACTTTGAAAGTCCATGTTAACATTTTAACATACTCAGTATCTTGTTGTACTGCTTATTTTATGTGGAGCTTTACTCTCTGGGCCTCCGCTGAAAATGGATGTGTCCAGTCAGACTTTCCTGGTAAACAAATGTAAAATAAATAAAAATAAATAAAATTTCTGTTATTTGATGCAATTCTGCATCAAAAATACCTTTACCGTGAAGAAGCCAGGCCTTCAGTATTTATACTGTCATTTATAGTGTCTCTGATTTCAGAGAAATGATTGAAGTGCTTTCATTATGCATGGCTAAGACTTTGAAAATTAACAGACTGTACTTCCCTTTGATCTGCTAAGCAATGGTAAAGGAGTACTTAGCCCTAAAGCTGCGTTTGTATCACTGCTGTTAACTTTCGTAGTGCTAGATTATTTTTTTTTTAACTGAGAGGTTGTATCCCTGTCTCCTGCTTGCTGAGTACTACTATCTTATCACAAATCATTAGCCAAATTAAGATCATCGTTTAATATCCTTAATTTTAATATTTTCTGTTGCAGCATTTCTGTTCATGATTTTCTGGCTTAAAGAACCTTCAGCATAGTACATGGAAGGAGGGATTAGTGTCTTTCTTTAATGATTGAGTGATCTGCAGATTCTATAAGGTTTGCTATGAGTTTAAGGCATATCTCAAGTAAAAGAAAAAAATCTCTAGACCTGAATAGGTATACTATCCTATACTCTACCTGTTTTATAAGGCTGGGATTTAATTATTAACTATACTTTTAACATTCAGGCTTACAAGCAAGACTATCGACTAGCAAAGAAAACAAAGAGAAATCTGCTGCCTGGAACTCAGCTCCTTAATCCAATATATAAGCTACCCTAAATGACAACAAGAAAAGCTTAAGGTGTTTATGGCTCATTCATTTCATAGTATACGCCTAATATCTTTTAAAATGTAATCACTAATTTAGTATGATTTAGTGTTATCCCTCCTCAAAGCAAACTTTTACAATTTTATTCATCACCATTCAATTTCAAAAGAATGGTTCACCTCAGAAACTGGAAAATGACTCTACCAAACATTCACAGGCAAACTTTCTGTATCTCAAAAACCTTTTTTCACTTAAAAATCTACACATCAAAGAAATGTATTATGCCTATCAGAGGTTCAACGCTAAACTTCACTTTTTCACCATTAATATTTTAAACTGAACAGAAATTCTTTGAACATATTGCATGTGTGTTACTACTGAACATGGAAAAAAAGTACACATCTTACCAGTATTAATAACAGCCATGGTGCCTCATTCCTTAGCTCATTTTCCTGAAGTCTATATATTTGATGGATCTTGATAGCAGTTATGATCCAGTAAAGATAATTCTTTCCAGATTGTGAAAAAGCTTCTTCCCTGCATATAGGTTTCTGAACTCCTCCAAGCTGGTCAACAGAGAATCTGTCTTTGCTTTGACATTTTCTAGTGAGTACACAATTTTGGCTATTTCACACTTCTTATGTTATAATGAAACTTGTCAAGTCATTTGGGTGGAAGATCTCTCTGCAATGGTAATCAGATTCGCTGCAAAAAAAAATTTCTTAGGCCGAAATGTATTCTGCTGATGTTAGGTGCGGTTATATCATGCATCTCTGACTCTCTCTGACACATCCTTCTGTCAGTGCTCCAATCCAGTCTTGGACTGCCTTTTTTTAAACATTTTCGTGTTAAATATATCTCAAGAATGAAGAGGAAAAGGAAATGCTAAGTGAGATCTGGAAGACCAGTGAGGGAGGGGAAGAAAGGAATGCTGAAAGTATGAGAGTACCGAGCAGAATAATAGAAACAGTGGATAGTGTGTCAATGAAAAAGGGAAATTATAGAGTTAGATATTTGGACCAGGTGTAGTAGGAGAATGTAGAAATTGAACTGGCTGAATAGAAAGGAAGATATGATATATTATAGATTATGCCATGTATAGAAAAAGGGCCGGGGAGCTTCTTATTGTTTTTGAACATAAATGTAAGGAAGCAAGGGTACTTCAAAAGGAATGGTAGAGTTATTTACAATTTTGAAAATAAGTAGAAGAATAAAATAAATCGGATGGACTCATGGTAGAAACAGATGATGGACACCTTGGGAAAAACAGTTGATCTGGTAAATTCATGCAGATATAACGCATCAGAAAGATCAAGCTGCAGGAAAGGAATTGTAGATGAAGTGGGAAAAATAAAATATGATGCCTCCTGTAACTGAGTGGGAAGAGGGGGAATTGTAACTGAGATCAACATCATGAGCTTTGCGTAGTTCCTATCTCCAAATTTATATAGTGTAGTTATTGGTAACATATATAAATGGAGGTAGATTTAAAACATGTGACCTGGGAATGTCACATTGTCACGTGCTGTTTGGTAAAGGCAGTGATGGAGTGGAATCGCTTATCTCACAAACAGCCATTTGAAACCTAGAATTTTGAAAAGTAGAGGGAAGAATAAGGTTGTTCAAATGAGGCAAGAAATAGAATTTTATTCACTGTGATAAAACAAGAGGATTGCTATGGACTACAGGGGACAAAAGAGCAGGAAAAGCAGAAAGAAAGAAGGGAGGAATTGATCCATTTTGAGTTTTTTATAAGTTGATGCAAGTTATAAGGATTTTAATTGGACCTGGAATGGAGGGTGGTACTAAAATACTAGAGAGTGATGTCTGGGATGTAATGGGTTACAGCCTAGGAATGCTGTACAGATTGAAGGCTAAAAAGGGAGGATTAGTGCCGCAAGATTGTTTGGAGCTATGAGGATCTGAAGATACTCTTGATGAGATGGTAATGCAGAGAGCATAAATGCTCTTTACTAGCGACATCAGCATGGCAAGCTGATGTCGCTGGTAAAGAGTATTGGTAGAGACACAGTTTGATGTTTAACTGATTTATGTAGGGAGGGTCCATATTTAAGAAGTTACATGTAACTAAGCTGTTAGCAGAAAAGAGATGCAATGAATGAAAAAATAACAGTTAATAGCTACATCACAATGGAATACGTTATAATGTCCTTTTCATAAATTTTTAAAAAACGTAAGCAGTTATGTTGTGTTAAAATTCCCACATCTTGAGGTACCCTGGGATTCAACAAGCTCTGCACGGCATGCAGGAATAGTGCGAGAGCTGCTGCACCCAATATGACCGACGAGCGATCCAGGAACGAGCTCCTGGGAGGTGCACGAGCTTTCCTACACTATTCCTGCATGGACACAGCTCCTGTATGCTAATTACCCCATTTGCAGGTGAAAAACATGCAAATGAGGTGAATTAGTGCTCCAAGAAGCAGGCAGGCATCTGTGCAGGAATAGTGTAACCTGCAGAAATGTATTCGGCTACTAACCGAATACATTTCTGCAAATTACAAAACGGAGGCATGACAGCTCCAAAGAATTCAATGTAGTAGGAGTGCCAATGGCCAAATATATGGCCATTGTCATGGGAAATAGTTGCAAAATTATAAAAAATAACTTTTATTTATTTTTTGGCCCATATCGGCAGTTTAACCATAGGGCAGTGTTGCGCAAATGGGATCGGCCTGAAAATAAGAAAAAAAGTTGGAAATTAGCATTTAAATCAAAATCAGCATTCTGTCATAATAATCAGTGGCATGCATAAGACAACAATACCATGGAATAGTGGTTGCTAAGGGGGAAGGCTGAGTGTCAGTTTTGTAGCAATGCATTAGCAGTCAGTTTTAAGCAAATGAGGGGAATGATGTTGAATCACAGATTTCCCCTCACTGTTAGCTTGCACTCAACTGTGTATTTGCAGCAACACCATGGTATAAGACTAAGAGATAGATTATCTCATAAGGGGGAGTGTCATGCATGCTGTAAGCTTATTGGAGCTCTGTGGCCCATCTTTACCCTTAGTTAAGCACAGCTAAGGAAGGGGATATGTGTCTAAGGCTGCCTAGCAGTGTTTACATTGCCTAAACTGGTGTGTGTGCTGCGCAGCAGGTTTAAAAAAAAAAAAAAAAACGGAAATAGCTGCTCTGTTCACATCTGAGCACTGGGTATGCACGGTGCGCCTCGGGGCTTAAACAGGAAAGGAATTGGAAGGGAAAACAGCAGTAGGAAGGCAATCAAGGAGAACTAGCATAGCTGGCAGGTGAAATGTATCAGAATCAGCCAGTTACACAGGCAGCAGCCCAGCCCAGCATACTACTATATACTATGCAAACACCTTTCACTCTGGTTTCCAGTGGGACCTAAGTAGTTGTGTGAGAGATGTAATGTCAGTAGCCAGACTTGTGGCACTGGTACAGGTTGGGAGCAGCATTTCAGTACATCAACAGTACAAACCCACAATGCTAGAGATTATGCAGATCTTTTCATTACTACACTGCAGCAACAGACTATGTTATCTGACATATGCATGAAGATACTTTACAGATGAAGATGGATAAGCAACAGTGGTCTGCTAATATGCCCTGGTGCCTTACCTGCATTCTCCTCATCCATTGTGTGGGTAGCACCTGCCTCCACAATGCTATCATCAGGTTCTTGGCTTGGTTGGTGGGCCAGTGCCCCAAGGCTGTTGAGGAGCTCCTCAGCATGTATCAGTGGGGGCTGGATGGTATGACTCCCACCTGTGGCTAGCTGGTCCCTCCTAACTGCAGCAGCATACTGACGGGTGTGGTGGATGAGGTCAGTGCAATGATGTCGTACCTGCTCATAATTGCGGTTATGCAGGCCGACATTGTTTACCGTGTGGATGAGCTCATTCCACAGGGCAGTCCTCTCCTGCAGATCATGGACTGTATGCCCAAAGAGGGTTCTGTGGTGATGCATGAGGTAGTTGATTAGTATTTCATTCTCCTGTGGATTATAATCAGGGAGATGCTCTTGTGACATGGTGCCAGGAAGACATAAACAGGAAAAAAGGTCTGAGGACCTCATAATGCAAGGCTATAATAGTTGTTAATTGACATCCCCCTGCCCCACCATATCTGCAACAATAATCTGAATGCACAAATCAATGGTATGATGGTATAGATATTCCCATTAACCCAAAACACCAGATTTGGAACAGTTGGATAGCAAACAGAATACATGGATATATGGAACCACAGTGGCCATTTCAATGGCATGCAGGTTACATTGATCGTAACAGGCCACCAATGATAGTATTTCAACATGGAACAATAATAGAAACATATTTCAATATTTATTGAACAATAGGACATATGTCCCAACAGTAGGTTTGGTGTAAACATACCCATTGATTTGTGCATTTAGATTATTGTTGCAGATATGGCGGGGGGAGTAATGTCAATTAACAACTTATATATCCTTGTAGTACTCACAACTTTAATGATCATTACTCTAATCATTAAGGTACAGGTATTATTACAATGCCCTATGGTCTTGGTTTGGGCAGTGGTATGTTTGTACACAGTATATACTTCAACTATCTTATAGCTAAATCCTTGCATCTCTTACATGGTGGACCTGTGGAGGGAATGTTTGTTAACACTATTTGACTGTTTCTACACATATTCCCAGATTCAAAGTTATTATTATGCACATACCTCTCAATCTCTTTTGATGTACATACACTGGACAAAGCTTGACAACATGGGGGTACAAATAGGGACATGTTTTGAATATTGCTGTCATAAACTTGGAGAGTTGCATGAGTGACAGGATTTGTTTTAATATACATTTTTTGAAGGTTTTGAGGTCTGAAAATCAAATGTATGTCATTATTTCATGACTACAATTCTGAGATCATCCCACTGATTTGCCAGGGGAACAGAGGAACCGGCAGAAAATATGACCCAGTTATCTGGACATTCTGAATAATCTGTACAGTTGAAAGGTATGATTATGCATACAGCTTACTACCACTCCCATGATTCAAACCATGGCTGTGTCTGCTAAAAATACAACAATTTAAGTCACAGTAGAGTGTGCTATTTGGATATTGCTGTCTATCTCTTCAGTGTTTTCTGTCTAAGTTTCTCTTGGTTGTACAATCTGATCTTGTACTTACAACAGTCTTATACAGACATTCCAAGACATTTTTTTATGTAGCACAGCATGGGTAACAGTGGTTAATACAACATTACTATTCAGAAAACGCAACAATAAATGTAATACAATACCAGAGTAAACACAACCAGTCCAGGATTTAGAGCTGTATTGCCAGGCAGTTACAGTTTTATTTAAATATACCCTATATGGGACTATTACTGTCACATTGTCTGGTTTATTCAGTACAACCCATACTACAGTTTTTATACTACCAGATGGCTTTCTACTACTTTATATTTATTTGGTATGACTACTACAAGCAGGATTGTTACTTAACAGCCTCGTGACGCAGCCTCTGCAGCCTACTTGCATGGGCTTCCTGATTCACAGCCCACTTACCTGCAGCTGTAAAGGAAATACAGACATATTTAGGCATACATATCCATCACATAGACCCACTGGACTTTAGTAAACAGTAATGGTATGACTACTTACACACTGCTGGGACATCACTCATCTGCCTTCCTTTTTGGACCCACTCATCCATGACCTCCCTCTTTCTCCACTTTAAGTCAGCATAGTGGTGCCTGACCTGCTCACCAGTTCAAGGGATACCAGTGGCACTAGTGAGCTCATGAGTGAGATGGTCCCAGGCTTTTGCTTTATATTGGGAGCCCTGGTACTGGCCCTGCAGCAGTCTCTCATCATGTTTTTTTACCAGGAGTCCTGCCATGACCTTGGACTCCTGTATGCCCCAGTGATGCGGCCAGAAGCATAATCCCTCTCCAACTCCAGCCATCCTGCCTACAGTGGGAAGCTGCAACCAGTTATGAGCTGTATTCCCACCTGTAGGGTTTAGATATGGCCAATTTCCCACCCTTTGTTGTGAATGGATGGTTTTGAATATACTGAGCTAAGCTAAGGTACGGGCAAACCTGCTTAGCTAAGGTTGGCATTACTTAAAGGGACAGATTCAGCACTGCTTACCAATGGGCAAATCCACTCAGCTGGGCTACTCATTGCTTAGCAGTCATATTTACACAATGCTTACACCTGGTAAGCAGAGTTGTACAATGCTTAGCATTGCTTATATTTAATTTTATAAACTATCTGTTGTATGGCATTGATTCATCATTCATTATATATTATAAATTTGTTTACTCTCACTGACATCCCCCAATGTGCTTTCATTACATTTATTCATGGGTGACTATACTGTATGGGGCACTTGTGTTTATATGGGGATTTCACAGCTTTATTACACTGACACCTCACATCTGGACCTAATGCAGTACTCTGGTTAACAAATGTATGTTATTTAGTAGGTAATACTAAAAAAGAATTGTTTAAATACTGCTTTCACATGTAAAATGTGAAGTGGTTATTGAATCGGGAATGGCTGTGCACAACACATATGCTCTGACCACTACACTATTACAATACTGCTTATGCTGGATGCCTCTTGCTATTTAACTTCTTGTGCTGTTTAAGCTGGACTAAGCATAGCTAAGCAATGGGCACACCCACACAGCTACACTTAAACTTTATCGCATTTATAAAAAAAAGTTTTGTTGTGTTATTTTATCTATACCGTTGAGAATATCCCTGCTAATGCTAAACCTGTTATTTTATTAGCTTTCTGCTTTGTGGGGCAATTGTCCCTTTTGGCTTTGTCCACATTACTTACTCTGATGGGTTGGGAGGTGTGCGCTATGTGCATATGCTGCCTATGTTATCCTAATAACTTTTGGCTTGGTAGCATACCTCTCAACCTCTTACAGCAAAATATCTGGACAAAGCCTTCAATGACAGGGGGGGACAAATATGGGTGGATTTTAAATATTGCTCTTACAATCTTAAAAAGATGATAGAATAATAGGTTTTACATTAGCATGAATTTCTGACAAATGTGTGGAGTCTTAAACTCAAATATTTTGTCATTATTTAATGGATGACTTCAATCCTCAGCTATTTGCCAGACAGGTACACATTTTAGGGGGAACACCATAAATATGAAGCAAACATCTGGGCATTCTGCGAAAATCTGTACAGTTGAGAGGTATGCCGGTAGGGAAGATTGTCCCTTTTGCCTTTGACCACTTTTGTTTTCCTGATGGGTTGGGGGTGTTACAAGTGTTCTTGCTCATTTTTAATTGCTGAAAGGCAATTCTAGAGTGCAGGGGCATGTGTATTGTGAGAGTTTTGCTCTCAGACATACCCCATGTACTCATACACAGTTCCATGTCCGTTTAACAGCAAAGCCAGCACACCTTCATGAACATGTAAGGTGCCCTACCATGCTGTATGGAAATGGTCACTGCCATGCAGGAATAACTTATTCCTACACGGCTGCTTGCTAAATCCTGGGGGGAGAATTATAGATAGTCAAAAAGCATATATGATCATGATATAACACATGCCATTTTACATATGGAATGTTTTACTTATTAGAATATGCTGCATAAGATAATGTGAAAAATCTGAGTAATATGGTTCATCAAAAGTAAACAGCACATTTGTACCTTTTTTCCTCTGTTATATAACAAAACAAAAATGATACATTAAAAAATACTTATGCAGCATGACAGTTGGTATTATATCCTCTTTGTCACATGACTGGCGGGGCTGAAATTAAATATTTTTTTATTTGATGACTGATGCATCACTCTGCCCACAAAGACACAATTATGAAAGGCTAACTGCAAAGGGTAACATTTTAATGACTCTTTTCGTGAAAAAATATATTCAGCCATTCATTCTTTTTCCAACATATATGTTACTGTATTCAGAGTCACAGGGAAGCCAGAATCTATCTCAATATGCAAAGAAACTATCCCAGGGCAGGGTGCTACTCTGCTGCAGGATGCAGTCTCTCTCAAACACACACACACACACACACACACACACACACACACACACACACACACACACACACACACACACACACACACACACACACACACACACACACACACACACACATGCACACACACACACACACACACACACACACACGCACACACACACACACACACACACACACACACACACACACACACACACACGCACACACACACACACACACACACACACACACACACACACACACACGCACACATATACGTACGTGCATGGCATTACAACATACAGGCAATTTGGAAGAAACCACAGCATGCAGGGAGGGAAAACCCAAGCTGACGCAGTGAAGACATACACATACTGTACAAAACTTACCCCAACTAGGAAATGAACCAGGGAACCAAGAGATGAGAGGCAACAATACCAAATGTTGCACCACTGTGTTTCTAAAGATAAAAAATCTGCAAATTGCACAGCATGTCATATTTTTTAGTAATCACAGTAAGAATTTTGTACACAAAATATAAGACCACCTATTCACTCTGAAGAAAGTGGCAGAAAGGTTAATGTAATCAGACTATAGTTTTGTACTCTTCAGAGGAATACAATGGAATATAGTTATGTCCCTCTTTTCCAGGCTCCAGCTTTAGCTCTCCTTCATACTCCTTACCTTTCAACAGATTTTGAAAGCAAATTCCCTTCATTTTCTTGATTTGGCCGAAAGGCCTTTAGGTTCTGGGAGACTACAGTAAACTGAGATGGAATGTAAAGGCAGAGAAATCTGCTGGGTTATATCTCACTTGCTTTCTGCATGGCTTGGAATTCCCCAGTCTTTGCTGTAACCATCAGTCGGAAAATTGCAGGTGGAGCTATATGTTCAGTTTCCACATGCATTTGTGTTAACACTTTTCAGTGTTTCTTTATAATCTGCTGTTTGGTCCTAAGAAAACAATGTTTCTTACACACTGAAATGTTACCCGAGCATAACCTTGTGATTTGCTATATACCACTGGACTGTACCCTTTCTAATAAGTCACCTTGCCTTAACTCACATTCCAGAAATGATCATTTCACTATTTTATTTATTGATTTCTTAACTACACACAGTTTTATCCACTGAATTCAGTGCATCAATATGTCAAGTCAAAGGCTGCATTAAATTCCCTAACAATAATTGTGAACATCATTAGCAAAATATGGAAATATTGCCCTTTCATACCTTGATTATGCCTGCTGTAAAAATGGGTGAATATTAAATGGTAAAAGCAGTAAATGACCTGTCTTAAATGAAAGAACAATGTTGTTGTTGTGTCTTTCGGCTTTTCCCGGTTAGGGGTCACCACAGCGGAACTCCAGTCCGCTAATGATTGGTAGTTGATTTTTACATGCCGAGTTACCAGCCCTGATGCACAACCTTCAATGAAGGTATACCCATTCACACATGTCTACACACAGAAGATGCTCTAGCTGAGAATCGAACCAGACAGCGTCTTACTGTGAGGCGACAACGCTACCGCAGCACCACCACCGTGGGTTAAAATGAACGAACAATGTATTTAGGAAAATAAATCTAGTTAATACTTAAGAATGTTGATATGTTAACAATTTAAATGTGTTGTTAAATTATATTACTTGAAAAATGTGTCCTGTTTTTGGTTGATATCTAGATGATTATGTATGTATTTAAGATGAGGAGGAGGTTTGTTGTTTTAGGATTGTGGGCTGGATCCAGCTGAAAGTATTCACTTGTCTTTATCAATACTACCACAGAAAGCAATAACGTCCTGTTCTGAGATGTTAGGTTAAAAATGTGTCCAGGAGATTGGCAAATACAGCATCTACTCCAGATAAGCAGCTAAGTTATCTTCTCCTTGTTCAGCTTGGTGAGTGGGGAATCTGTGTGTCATACAATAGAGTCCCTTATGACAAGAGTCCTAGGTAATGTGTTCCTTGTTCAGCTTGGTGAGTGGGGAATCTGTGTGTCATACAATAGAGTCCCTTATGACAAGAGTCCAGGTTATGTGTTTGCTTGCCTTATGGGCTTTGTTTTGGAGATCCTAAACCTTTTGTGTATTGATTACATTTAAGGGTATTTCCTCAGATGACAATCCTGCTGCATATGACACCAACACTTCTATGGGATGATCAAGCCCACAGGGGTTGTTCACTTCCACCTCTGCCCCACTGTCACATGTAGTGACTGGGCCACTAACCAAACCCGGGCCATATGTGAGGTAGTTGTACCCTGTATATTGTAGAGCAATCTGTACAATCAGTTTTTAAATGGCTTCTTTATTAATTTTATATTTAATCCATTTCCCTTTGTCTCACCTTCTTGTTCTGTCCAGTTTGTCATGTTAGGCATTATTGCCACACTGTATCTATGCAGTTGTTGTAGGCAGTTAAGTTCACATTTAAAGTTTATTACATTACGGTATCCTTTTTTATCAATGTTCATTTTCAGACCTGGGGATTCTTATAACTTAATGCACTTTTTCCATATTTAACTTTGCCATCCTAATTTTGATTAAGTGTTTGCTCATTTTATTTTTCCACAGTAGCTATATTTCATGAAAAAAGGTGCAGTGGCCCATCTTTGCAGTACACATTGGCACATTTGTTTATGTAGGTAATGAGAACTTTCAAAATGCTCTTTCTGTTTAAACAGCAATAATAGTTATTGCACAGCTGGATGTAAGCACTATATAAGAAGTCATATTTAGCAAATATCAGGCTTGGATCCCTATGAAAGTATTGCCGACACTGGAAATGAATGTTAGGAGAATATAATATGATTGACATTACCAGGGCAGGCAAATAACATTTTTTTATCAGTGCCATGGTTCAAAATGTTGTTTTATATTTATCCTCACAAAGCAAGGTGATCAGTATTGCCTTGGGATAATATGCAGGAATATTAGTATTTAATTCCTAACTGCAGATAACACATAATGCTCTCGGCATTGTAAGCAGATGCAGACAGCACTGAAGACGCATTTTAAAGGCCTGTTAAACATATTAGAAGTATCATGACCTCAGAAGAAATGTCATTAACATGGTAAGTGCAGCAAGAACATGATAGCAGGCAAGACCCCCCTAAGGTAATTTCAGATATAATGTTGTGTCAAGTGGTCGATTATCTGAGTGATGCAATATATATGGTAAGAGATATGATCTGAAGCACATGTATCTTCATATTATAAAGCTGTATGCACTCAACACTTCATCACCAAATAATTCCTTTTATAATCAGTAGTAAGGATTTTATACTATCAGACCACATAATGGGATTCTGCAGTGTCAAAGAGCATCATAATGAATACCCTGTACAAACTAAGGTTAAGCTACTATTAGTTAAATGGGAATGCAAAATGACATGGCAGGATTAAAATGCAGTATAGTCAAACTGTTCACTTCAGCTGTAGGTTAAGGGCGAATAGCAATTTTAAATGCAGCATATTTTCAGTGTGCCACAGTGTCACATTACTTCTCTGACAGCATTAACTTAAGTATTAATACCAATGTTTGCATTACATGTATTCCTGCAAAAGGCCTTATCATTACCCAATACATGGCAGGGAGTAACCTAGGGAGCATTAAGTGGAAAAATAAAAGCATGAGTCTTAAACATGCAGCCTAGGAACCACTTGAGGATTTTTTCTTATGAACTTGTTTGGCAGGGTGCTCTAGGAGAGTGCATGTTTGATTAAGACCACTTCAGGCAGCTCAGTTATCCATGACCACACCTTCACATTATTTAGTCGAAAGAAAACATTTTGTTCCAAATAATCATGGACCTTTAGTAGAGTCTGATGGGTGAAGAATACACCAATTGCATTGTATTTCTTTGTGATGTTCTATATAGCAAACACCATATGTTAGAGATTTTACATAATCACCTTTGCAGTGGTAGCATTGTTGCCTCACAGCAACAGGTTCTCCCATTCGATTCTCGGCTGGAGTGCATGGAGTGCCTTCTGTGTGGAGCCTGCATGTCCTCCCCATGGTTGGGTGGGCGGTCGAAAGACATGCGTAAATGGGCGTGCCTTCGTTGAAGGGTGAACATCGAGCTGGCACCTCGGTGTTCATGAAAAATCTACTGACAATCATTAGTGGACCGGAGGTCCGCTGTGGCGACCCCTAACAGGGAAAAGCCGAAAGACAAACAACAACAACAACCTTCACTGGTGATTTGTCTAAGCTATAAAATAATTATCTCTATTGACAATGTGGTCTTAAAAATTAGGAATTGTGCAAGAAATTGCACCCTGAGTGCTGGGTGTCTTCTGAACTAAAATAATAATAAAAAATAATAATAATGATGATTTAATATATAAGCAGTTCGTTAATTTTGAGTCTTGGGTTGCAAGAAATAAAACTTGAAATTGCAGACAGAGTCTGTGATAGTGACATAAATCATCATTTTGATACTGAATTAGAGAGAAATGTAGAGGGAATGAATGCTATTAGGAAACATCAGTATAGTTTTGCAGATTACTTAAATGGTTAAATTTCTAGGGTCTATATAAATACTTACTTACTTTAATTATTCATTTATTTATTTACTTCTGTTAACCAGGTAAATGAACTAGTCTGGTAACACATTTTTGGTAATGACCCAGTCTTATAAGAGCAACGACAAATCTTTTCACAGACATTTGAAAAAACAAACTGGAACCAGAACACAATCCACGAAGAGTTTATTTAGAACTTTAGTTTCAGTAAATAATAAACATCCGAATTCACCCCAAACACACTACTCAGCCTTTTTATATACTCCATCATTAGTTAATCAAATCATTATGTCACTAACTACCTCTTAAAAAGATAGTTAATAAAATATGTTTTAGTTACAGTAAAAATATCTAATGATTCATGACATATTACATAAATTAAATTGCAAAACACTTAAACAAGTTCTAGTAAAACAATATTAAAATATAAATCTTGTTGCATCTGTATTCAGGTCATAAACAATTCAGCTTTTAGTCTAAGAATAGAGCTGACAGATATAGAGCTATTTAATCCAGGATGTGTACCTGCATTTGTTCTAAGCTGCCATTTTAGTTCTTTGTATTCTAAATAATCATTCAGTGGTGTCCCTCTATCCCCCAAAGTTACTTGATCAATAATAATGAACTTAAAGCCATGCCCTTCATTGGTAGAAACATGTAGCTAACACATTTTTGTTATCCTTATGTTGAATGTCTCGAAAGTGCTGATATACTCTAGTCCTAATTGCATTGACAGCTTTTCCTATGTAGAAACATGGACATTCTGTGCATAAAGCTAGGTAAACCACCGCCTTGCTGTTACAGTTAAATTTCTTATATAGAGTGTATCTACCAATGTTAGGAATATGTCTGTTTCCAACATGTATTTACATTGGGAGCAATATCCACATCTAGACAAGGTCCCTTCGATCTTTACTGTGTCATTGCCTCTTTCTATCAGAGTTTTTAAGTTAGTGTCTTTCCTATATACGATTTTTGGAACTGTTCCCACGATGTTGGTAAATTCTTTATCAATACCAAATATGTTCCAGTTACGACAAATGATGTCCCTCAGTCCTATAAACTGATTATTGTAAGTTAACACAATGGCTTTATTGTATTCTTGCCTCTCTCTTGTATGATTATTTATGTTTAACTTGTGTGCTGTACCTAGGAGAGGAAAATACTTTCCCTTGTTTCTCTTGTTGGTAGCTTCCTAAAAAATCTCATTCAAAAAGTCTAAGGGGTACCCTCTCCTGGTTAACATATTTTTTTAAAATACCAATTTGTTTTTGACATTCTTCATTCTCCGTAATCATTTTAGCCAGTCTGACCCCTTAACCCTTGACAAGGGACTTTTTTTGATGTAGAAGGTGCCAACTGTCAGAATGCAATAAGCTGTTCGAATAAGTTGGTTTCTTGTAAATTGTGGCATGAAACCCCTTTTCTTGCCTGTCTTTAAGAATACAAATATCCAAGTAACTCACTTGGTCCATGTCCCTCATGGTAGTAAATTCTAGGAAGTTCGTGGTCTCATTAATGTATTTTAGAAATCTTTCCAACTCTACCTCGTTACCTTTCCAAAAAATAATAATATTGCAAAGGTAACGACCATATGTCCAATTACCCGAGAAAGGGCTATTCAGTAAATACTCTGTCTCCCAAAATCCTAGTACGATGTTTGCAAATATGGGGGCACAGGCTGCCCCCATAGCTACCCCATTGCTTTGTTTAAACAGTTGTTTTTCAAAAATAATGATGTTGCTATCTAAAACAAGTTCCATTAAGGTTCTGATGGTAAGTATTCTGTCATGTTCTAGGTTAGACCACTGACATAAGTATGTGTAAAACCAGTCCAGTCCTAGATCGTGTGGTATGACAGAAAATAAATCCCTGATGTCAATTGTAACACATATTAAATTATCTGAATACGTCTCCTTGGATATTTTACTTAGGAAATCCCATGAGTCCTTTAATATACATGTTTTTTCCGGCAATACATCTTTCAGTTGTGAATCTGTAAATCTAAGAATGGGGTAGGTTTTTGATGCTCTAGCATCCACAATCAGTCTTAGGGGAGGGTCCATCCAATTATTGTGTATTTTGGGAAAATCAAAGATTGTTGGAGTTCTATTATTTATTAATGTAAGAAACTGGTATTCCTTTGGATTAATTTGGTTGTTTAGGACTAATTCTTGTAGTGTAATGTCCACTTTCTTATATATGATGTTCTTCTCATTAACACTTATTTCACTATATGTGTCAGTGTACAGTAGGCTACACATTTTGGTATTATAGTCAATATTGTTCATGACTACCAGCCCTCCATCTTTGTCTGGTCTCATAACTCTTAGGCCAGTTCTATTACACATGTCTCTTAATAGCATGGTTTCTTCCTTGTTTAAATTTATGTGATTAATCATCCTATATTTATTATTCTGAAACATTTGTCTTATGTCATGTTCACATAACGTTTCGAAGGTTTGGACCACTGGGTGTAAAATAGGATTAAAGGTATTATATTTATAACATTTATTAGTTGGCTGCTTAGTAAAGTTAGAGTCTTTAAAAAAGAAGTTGAAATTCAACTTCCTAGTGTATAGCTTCAAGCTTATTAATACATATTCTAAACTGGCATTTCTAGCAGGTACAAAAATATCCTTTTTCAAACAAGTTAGCTATTTCATTATAAAAATTACATCACTGTAATTATAAACTTTGAAATCTCCACTCTTGTTGCATAAAATAATATAAGGTACATTTGGAAATTGTTCTGTACAGTATTGTTATAAAATTTGCTCCTCCCTCTCCCCCTCATTGTTGGGGGATACTGGTACCTATGTTGAACATCCTCCCCTCTCTGATTCCTCAGTGTCTCGGACCTCCTCAGAGGGGGGTATTCTAAATGGTCAGGGCCATTGACTACATCCATACCGGTGAATTTTTTATGACATGAATACTGATGCAACAAGATTTATATTTTAATATTGTTTTATTAGAGCTTGTTTAAGTGTTTTGCAAGGTAATTTATGTAATATGTCATGAATAGTAAGATATTTTTGCTGTAACTAGAAAGTATTTTATTAACTATGTCTTTTTAAGAGGTAATTAGTGACATAATGATTTGATTAACTAATGATGGAGTATATAAAAAGGCTGGGTAATATTATTGGGGTGTATTCTGATGAAGTTTCTTATTTACTGAAATGAAGGCACTAAATAAACTCTTTGTGGATTGTTTTTTGGTTCCTGTTTGTTTTTTCAACAGTTTGTGTGGAATTACGAAGTGGTATACTTTTCATAGACATCCAAAAACATGCATTATATACAATATCAGGAAATATATTTTGAATAATGAATTATGCAGACGAAAAAAATAAATATGATAGATATATGCATTACATTAAGTAAAAAGATGTAGATATAGATATAGATATAACATAGAGGGCTAGGAGGGTGGCTTAATGGTTAAGGTGTTTGCCTTGCAAACACAAGGTGCAGGGTTTGAATCACAAGGGATAATTGGCTTGGCTTAAAATGGCTCAGAAGGGTAGTACTAACCTATGGATCCCTATCAGATGATCAAGTTTTCAGGAACTCAAAATTCATATGGTTGAGACCATATGATCGAGTTTCTGAAAACTCGTGGTATAGTGCAGAATTGGAAAATTACCATTTTCCTTATTGTAGTGCAATGTTGGAGTAATTTGCAGGGGGGGCGGGGGTGCATGGGGCATAAATGTAAATAAAGTTAGACTTTTGTGGGGTTTTTTTTGTTTTTGGATGTTTGAGTTTTCAGAAACTTGATCATATGGTCTCGAACATATGAATTTTGATTTTCTGAAAACTTGATCATCTGACAGGGGTATATATATATATATATATATATATATATATATATATATATATATATATATATATATATATATATAAACTGTTTATACATTGTACAAAATATTAAAATCAAGAATTTTTCACTTTGGATGTTCTCTATGCAATTAAGTGAATGGTGCGATCACTAAATCTAAAGTAGGCATATTCTGATATGAAATATGATAAAGCATTGTGGTGAAATCAGTTTATAATAGGAATGTCTGTATATAGTTCAGTGGCATCTGTTAGAATGTTGAATTACTAAACATCGGTGTTCATAACATTGACCCCAAATGAGCAAAGCTGCTCAGTACTGAAGTGCCACAAAAAAAAAGTCAGAATATCACTAACCCATTTTTTTCAAGGGGGAGAAAGCTTCCCCTTGCCCCCCCCAAACCTCCAACTACTTATATACACCAACTGTGAGACTGGATTACAACTGAGAATGGGTGAATCCAAATCCAATCTGTACCGCAATCTCATGCAAACACCCACTTGCACTGTCCAATATTTTGACTTACGCTTTTGTGGCACTTCAATATTGTACCAGTTGTCTCATTTGGGAACAATATTGATAATTTGTTATTCTAACATAGATTTATACAATGTATTAACAAGTATTTAAAGTACTGTTTGTATTTAACTGCACCATGAATTAATATAAATGACATTCCGCTCATGATATTTAGAATAAAGTGGTCCATTTCACGCACTTATTTTTCTCGATGGTCATGTTTGATGTCTTTCCATTCCATACCACTGTTGCTGTATTCTTTACTAAAGGTATCCCATACCAAGAGTAGCCCAACATCCAGCCAGTATAGCAAAACCGTAGGATTTTAAGGACATCATACAGCACGCATTTTCTCTCTGCTAATGGCATAGGGCATAAAGATGACATGCGGACATAACATAGCTCAGAACTTCTTTGCTGAGAGTCAGAAAGCCATCTTTGATCATAAGTCTGAATGCTCCTTCACTTGGTTTGCAAATTTAAATGTCATCAAGAAAGTGTGTCTGTGTGGGAGACAGATTCGCCATAAGGAACATCACAAGCAGTGTCTTTTTGCTTGGGTGCTTCTCGTGATCATACTAAGTGATCAATTTGTTAAGTGTTTTTCTCTAACACCCATCATAGTCATCTTTCCTCCTTGTTCATCTACCTGGAGAACCAACATCTGAATTTGTTTGAACAGGGTGCTGTGGCACAACTGCCCTGACCTGAGGGTCAGCCGTCTGCCAAGAAAATAACCAAACAAGTTAGGTCAGATTTGGTTGCAGTACCTCCTCCTCTGGATGTGTCTCTCAAAGCTGGTGAAAGTCCAGAGGAATGTCCAGTTGTTCTTTCAATTCATCTGCTGTGACTGCATCAGAGGACTGCATGAATATGGCTCCTTGCAAATCTTCAGAAGCTCTGTAGACATCCAATGCATGTCTTGAGGGACCAAGGGGCATTCTGCAGATTCTTGTTAGGGAAGAGATTCCCACTACATTGCGTGTTAGCAAGGGTCCGAACCTCTTAAGGTCTTCAGGGCTGATGTCCATCTTAAGAGGAAGCTAAAAGCTAAGCACATCTCCCCTGCTCCCAAAGATCCCAGCATGAATGGCAGGATTTTACACATTGGTTGTTTAATGCACTCATGGCCTTGAAACCTGCCCCAGGGAGTTTCTGTCCCTGCTCCCCCTTGACCATCTACTCCACTTAAGAGGCTTAGGGAGCAGAAGTTTTTTGATAAAGACTTAAAATTGTGGGGCTAGAGTCCTTGGTGTACTCCTCTCAGATTCTTTCTCCACTGGACTTTGGTTCTGAGGAGGCAGATTCCATTAGCTCAGATTCTCCATTTGAGGAACTCTTTTTTGGGAACACTGCCCCTGGTATGATGGAATTCTTTAAACTGGACTGTTCTCAGGTTTTAAGATCCAGAAAAGAAATTAAGAACTCCTCCAGATGGAGTCCCATAAGCCCTCAGCTATTCCCCCACTCCTGCCTGCCCTGTTGGACACTTTTTCAATGGCTTCTTAGGCTCCTGATTCCCAGCCTGCAGCTTCTAGAAAGCATGACAGGTTTAAGAAGGTGCCTGATGAATGTAAGAGCCTTTACAAATGTCCCTCTGCTGACCTCTCGGTTGTGTCTGTCTCTTCTGACAAGCCTTCTAAGCACTTACCTTCTACTAAATTGCTTCTTTCTGACATGTAAAAAGAAGGCTATGGAATGACTGGACAAAACGGTTTATACTGCTGCACCCTGGCCTTTTGGGCTACTAATTATCAGGCCCATATGATATATCTTAGCTCTTCTTTCTCAGGCTTCTCAGGTGGTTTCTGACCTTCCTGACTTTGAGGGGAAGGTTTTGACCCTCTCTTTGTTGAGCTTCTCTTCCCAAGTGGCTCACCATTCTATTAAATGTAGTTATGATGCAGCTGATGCTTATGCTAGAGCTGCTGCATTTGGTCCTGTGATGAGGCATTACTTTTGGCTTTGCTCCAGCCTTTGCCTGATGATATTATGGCTAAATTGTTGGATGTTCCCCTTGATAATAAAAATCTTTTAAGTTCTGCAGCTGCTGACCTTTTTAAGTCCCTGCAAGACAATGGCAAGTCCTTGCAGGAATTGAAGAATATTTTTGTTTTGTCTATTCCTAATTTTCAGAGGAATTATCCATCTAAGCCTATTTTTATTTGTAGACAGTCTCACTCTCACGACAGCAAGAAGGGTCCTCCTGCTAAGTCTACTCAAAATCCTACTACACAGAAACCTCCTTTTCTAGATAACCCTAGTTCTGTCTGACTACCTGCTTCTCTACTTTCTAAGTCAGGTCCCTTTATCTCTTCAGCTTTCCTGTCCCATCCCAATTGGTTGAGGATCACTCAGGAATCTTGGGTTCTGTCCATCATCCGTCATGGATACTTCATCGTATGGACATCCCTTCCTCCTTTTCTAGGCATTCCCCAACCTCCTCAGAAACAGCTGCCTTTCTTTCTGGATGTCATTTAGGGTCTTTTCTATCAAGTCACTATCCAAACAGTTCCCATTCGTCAGGAGCGGAAGGGATTTTATTCCAGAATGTTTTTGGTTCCCAGGAAAGATGGTATATGGAGGCCTATTCTGAACCTTTCTTAGTTGAATACCTTTTTGAAGATCCCTTCCTTTCAGATGCTGTCCCTCCAAACTCTATTTCCTCTTCTTCTTCCTCTGGCTTTTCTGGTCTCTCTGCATCTCACAGATGCTTATCTTCACATCTCTATTCATCTCCATTTCAGAAATTATTTGCATTTCTCTATTTCTTCTTGCATTTTTAGTACTCAGCTTTGCATTTTGGCCTCTCTACTGCTCCAGGGTTTTCACCAAATGCCTCATTTCCATGATTGCCTTTTGCAGGATGAGAGGGATGCAAATATTTATTTACCTGGATGACCTGCTCATTCAGGCTTCCTTCCTAGAGAGTTTGCTTCAGTGTCTTCACTGTGCTATTTGCATCTTGCAAAGCCTGGGGTTTACAATAAACTTCCAGAAATCCTTCTTACTCCTTCTCAGGATCAGTTTTTTCTCAGTTGCAGGCTCTAGAACATTCCTATGCTAGCTTCCCTGCCACTACCAAAGGTTTTTGCTCTAATTGTCTTTCTTCAGTCCCTTCTTCATCAGGTCTTAGTTGCAGCCAAAAAATTTCTATGGGCACTGGGATTCATGGCTTCCATCATTCCTATGTTACCTCTAGCCAGACTCTATATGAAGAAACTACAGTTGTTTCTAAAGTCAGTATGGCTCCAACACTATCATCCTTTGGACTTTCTACCTCCTCTACTTCCATGCCTCAAACTAGAGCTTTAGTGGTGGATTCATCAGCTGTCCCTCAACCCAGGACTTCCCTCCACTCTCCACTTAGGAACTTTTTTCAGATGCCTTGGCTCAGGTGTGAGGTGCTTCTTTCAGCCTTCTTAAGGTTCAGAGTCTTTGGTCCATTCATCAGAGGGTAGACTATTGGGTCTTTAGGCCTTTCATGTTCTTTTTCTTCCAGGGCCTCTCAACATTTTTACAGACAATACCACAGTGATGTGGAACTTCAAGAAGCTAGGAGAGAGGGTATTGTCCTTCCTGCTATGAAGACTAGTTATTCAAGTTTAGGACCAATATCAGGTAACTCCTTAGCTTCTTTGCAATCCTTCAGAAGAAAACATTGTGTCAGACTTCCTGAGCAGGTCCATAACACAGGCTCACAAATGGATTCCTTCACAGAGGTGTGTCTTTGGACATCGTCCACCAGTGGTGTACTCATTGGATTTTTCTTTTTTGCTTCCTCTCTGAACAGACAACTTCTTCTTTTTTTCAACAGAGTCCCCAGTCCTCTGGTATGGAAGGTGGACGCTCTATTTTTTTCTTGTTAGGGCATGTTTCTCTGTGCCTTCCTTCCCCTTCCTCTCATACTCAGATAGATAGAGCAAGACTCCTTCAATATCTTTCTGGTAAGTCCTGGTAACTTCCTTTTGGCCCAGATAGCATTGTGCCTCCTCTTCTACACCTAGCCAAAGGAAATCACCTCAAGTTACCTCGTATGGTGGACCTACTCACACAAGACAAGAGGTCTCTCATTCATCCTAACTTGTCCACTCTTTAACTGACATTTTGGGTGATAGGGTTTTGATCCCTTTTAGGCATCTTTTTTTTCTGAGGAGGTGCTTTGTATTCTGCAAAATGCTAGAAAACTTACTACCAGGAAATCCTATGTGTCCAAATGGAAGATATTTTCTGTCAGATGCCTTGCTCGTAACCAGGATCCACTTTCTGCGGAGATTCCTCTGGTTCCCTCTTGTGTGACTTGCTCAGACATGGTTAGTGTATTATTCAATTAATGCTCACCTTTCAGCTATTTCTGCTTGTCTGACTTTGATCCCTCCCTTGGCCTCTAGGTTTGAAGTCAAGCAGTTTCTTAAAGGTGTCCATATTATGCTTTCCAGACAATCTATTCTTCCTTCCTGGGACCTTAATTTTTTTCTTGAAAAATTGACTCAGGCTCCTTCTGAACCTGCAGATTCAGGTTCCTTGCAGTGTACATGGAAGACTGTTGTTTATTTGGCCCTTACTTCAGCTAGATAGTGGCTCAGCTTCAGGTCCTTATGGCTGTTACTCCTTTTTTGTTTTTTCCTAGGTACAGCATGTCTCTTCATACTAATCTTTCTTTTATGCCCAAGGTGGTTAATGAAGTGTATTTTAATCAGTTTTGTGATAATGTGAGGTATTGCCTGCTATGCCAGGAGAAGAAGGGCAGTGAATGTGTAACATATGCTAGCATAGATAGCTGGAGTTTTGTGAAGAATTATACGTCATTTGTATATCAAACTGGTTTGTGCAGGTGCTTATGTTGAAAATGTATTTGTAAAGCTGCTTGTGTTAAAAAAAATGTACTAACAGTGTGTCCTGCTGGACAGAAAAAAGAAATACACCCATATGCCAGACTGTATTATAATTGTTAAAATTAATATTATAACAGAAGATACTAGAAGAGAAGATGTTACTCTCAGTCCAGCTAACTTTGAAAAATAGTCTGAAATTAAATTACCTGGTATGACATAATGATTTCATCTAACAGTTCGTATTGCAGCCATAGACAAAATGTCTGTAAAACAAGGACTAGGAATCCTGCAGTAGTGTCCTTGGCAGTGAACTAATTGCTACCTTGGAATGGTTGAAGTGTTCAAATGATTTATGGCTTCCAGATGCTATAACACATCTTACCAAAGCTCTATCTGTGTGTATGGTAACACATATGTGCTAGATTCTGGTTCAGTTTCTAGTAGATGGGGTTGTATGTGAAACAGAAGTCAGATGACCAGATGTATGTGATGTGATTTTGTAATCCAGCATTGAAATGATGGTTTGATACTAGATCAGACAGAAGTCTCAGTGCAGTCTGTTTTTGAAACCTGAGACAGAAGGATCACTCACCCACTTCATCTTGCCTTGCTTTAGTAAATAACCAGGGAATAGTAATTCTTTAGATCAGTCAGGAAAATATATTCAGATTAGTTAAGCACTGTTTTTTTGTATCTGTGTGAATCTATTCATCTGTGTTATTTTAATGTTTCCTATAATTGAAACTCTTGTGTTTATTGTAAATAGATATTTAGTATTTTCATTTTCTTTTATTATTTATTATTAAATGTATTTAAACTTTTAATTGTGGTTGGTCTTCTAGAGAACATTTAACCTTTGAGGGTACTTATATTTATTTAGTGACACTGTGGCCACTCCTGAAAGCCCTACTACATTGGTGAAACAATACCATTTCTATTAGTATTAATTTTACTCAGTATAATTAGGTAGCTTTGTAAGAGCCTTAGAGTAGCTGCCTTTGGAGTGTCCTGGTGGCAATTCCTACTTTATAGCATAGGCAGGGGACATAGCTAGCAAATCTGTGCCAGACTTTTCCTGATGTGCATGTGTGTGTGTGTGTGTGTGTGTGTGTGTGTGTGTGTGTGTGTGTGTGTGTGTGTGTGTGTGTGTGTGTGTGTGTGTGTGTAAATCAAATCTGAAAGAATGTGTGTGTTACTTGGAAAAGGGACACAGAGTAGTAGTTTCACAGAGAGGGTGGTGGAGGACTTGGCCTGGGACACTCAGTTGAGGACTTAACTCTATAGCAGTTCCAGTGGGGAGTCTTAATTGGGGCCTAGATAGAGAGAGAGAGTGAGAGAGAAAGTGGGCGAGAGACCCAGACCCTGGACTGAGTGTTTTCTCTGTGTGTTCTTAAGGGAAATTGTGCTTGGTGCAGCGAGCTGCATTTGGAAATACTCTGTGTATCTATATTTGCTCCAAGTGAATGTCCCTCACCAGTGTCAGGGTGAGGATTCAGGCTCCTTGATTACTGGCCCAGAGGGGGAAATCACAAGTCTATTAATTTTCCCACCTTTTTTCCTTCTCTGCAATCGGCTAATGAGAAGGTTTTTTACATCTTGGATTTGCATAGACAGCTTGGATATTATTTGGATATGACTAAGTCTGAGCAACATTTTGTTTCTTTTCATCTCAGATCTCTAGTTATGGTTGTTTCCAAGAAAGCAATTTCTTCATGGATCTCTAAAGCCATTTCCTTACTTCTTTCATGGGAAAAGCCTTTCTGCTTCTATAAAGGCTCATTCTATGAGGTCTGTTGCTTCTCTGGCACTTTTTTTCAAAGGATTGGATACCAGTTCCATCCTTGAGGCTGCTACATGGAGAACTGTGCATACCTATACTGAGCATTACAATTTGGCTTTGTCAGAGCTATCCTGCATGGTTTTCTGGAGGGCTCTTCTGGGCCTTTCTCTTCCCATTTTTCCTCTTGAGCTTTTGTGCTCTCATTTTAGTGAAGAATATTGCAACAGTGATATGGAAGGACATAGTACAATTGTGTAAAATCTTACAATAACAGTAGCTGTCCTCTTCATTTTTGCAATATTTACTCCCTCCCTCTTCATGCTTTTGTTACTCCTCCTCATTTTTTAATTCTGGATGCACCTGTTCCTCCTCCTCTCCTTAGAATGTTGTTACTCCTGGGACTTTTCAGTTCAGAGGTATGTATGTCCATACATCACCTTTATGCTCTATGCAGTGATAGAGAAGCATACATGTGACGTACGACACCATTAAAATCCTAAGCCTTTCGTATACTGGCCGGATGCTGGGCTACCCTTGGCAGGGGATCCCTTTAGTGAAGAATATTTCAACAGTGAAAACAAGGACATCTACTGTTAATGACGTTTTATAAATAGTTTTGTCCATACCTGTCTAAATCATCATTAGCAGACATTTCTGATTTGCATGCTTCTTTACACAGGGTTTTCTTCTCTTCTTTTATGACTAATTATAGACAGGTGACAATATGGGGAACACTTTACAACTCTCTTCCTAATGACACAGACATGTACTGTTCATGTTATCTGAAAAGGATGACATCACTTTCTAGTCAAGATAATGGTCTGAGCATAGCTAATGAGAATATATTTCACCATGTTGAAAAATTAGCTATACTTAGGAAATTAAATGCTAAAACACCAATGGTAAAGATACCTGCACACAAAATTGTGCTTTTTTATGGGGTTTCATCTCTTGCATCCAGTGCCATACTTCTTCTGCGGAAACATAAATATTCTAATAGTTAGAACTCATATGAATGTGGGGTGACAGTTGTAAAGAATTCTGCATTATTACAGAAAAGATATTGGGCAGGACTCACGAAGCCTCTGTGTAAGAGTTACAAGGCTTACACGGAGGCTGCAGTTAAACGGTGTGACGTCAGCATGTCATGCATATGCATGAGGGCAAGCTGAATCACACCTAAGGCTAACACGGTCCATGGAAGACAGAAGGGGGCGTGACCGTAGGCCGAACCCTGCAAACGGACACGCCCCCAGAAGAGTAAAAGTCCCAAAAGTAAACCCCCACGACAGAGCCCGTGTAAATGTGAATAAACACAACACAACAACTGCCCCCACAGACTATGAACATAAAATGTAGAAAGTAACATCTTATAATTTTTTTTTTAAACTGTAAAGATGTTTGCCCGTGAGTGTGCTCATTTGCGCTGGTGTACCCGTAGCTTAGCCACAGTTAGCAGTCAGTGGAAAAGCATATAAGAACTAAATATGCAAAGTAAGCCACGAAGCAATAGTCTAGCGGTAGAGACGTCGGCTGAAGAGCAGGCAGTCATGGTTCAAGCCCCCTCAACATCAATTTTTATTTTTAGTGAAATAAGCACGAAACAAGTCCCTGACATATATGTACACATATAAAATTATATTTTATGTAAAATGTAATGAAATGGGCCATGTATTTTGAAGAAATGTGAGATAATAAAAAAAAAATGTCAGATGTGCCTATAGCTGAGTTAGAGTCTAACAAGTTGAGTACATCTGCCTGTAGGTGAGCAGTGTTTTAACAGGTATAAAATGAGTGCCCGTAGGTGAGCAGTGGTTTAACAGGTGTAAAATGAGTGCCCCTAGGTGAGCAGTGGTTTAACAGGTGCAAAATGAGTTCCCGTAGGTGAGCAGTGGTTTAACACACTGAAACTGTGTGCCAATAGCTGAGCTGAGGGTAATATGCATGCTGACAGCCAAATGACGCGTAAACCAGCGTACCCCATTTGCGCGGAGCTGCGCGCCGCGCCAACAAGCTAACCGATGGGCAACGTTGAGCAAGCTGTAACAAAACTGCCTTTACACAGACACACCTCCTAGCCTGTGTAGACAGTCATAAAATATAAAAAAGCATTGGCCAGGTTCGAACCCAGGATACCATGCACCATAGTCAAGGTACTGAACCACTAAGCCATGACAGTTACAGTTAGAAATGCAGTAATAGCATATATATATAGGAATGAATAGAAAGAGGAGCATGACTAAGCAGGTTTTGTGAAGCTGATACAATTCCAAAATGGCCAATCACAGATAAGTGTGGGAAAAATGGCATATATAAGCCCCATAGGCGGGAATACACAGCATAACCGATTGTAGAACCGACATGCAGCCAGAATGTCAGGTGTAGGTGAGGGTAGTTGCTTCCGAGCACAGAGGTGGGGCATTGAGGAGTCCAAATATATGGTTTGGCTCCTTGTCCACAATCATGAGGCCCAACTCATGCAAGGCCAGGTCCTGTGTGGAGCATATAGGGCTGAGGTGTGGGACCAGTTGGCTCATGATCTCACCAGTGCAACAGGGTTACCAAGGACTGGTGAGCAGGTCTGTCACCACCATGCGGACCTGAAGAGATGGAAGCAGGACCAACTGAACCGTTGGATCCAGGAGGCCCGGCAAATGCCCAACGCCCCACTACTGAGTAAGTTACATGTAATTATTTATGTAAGAAATTAACCTAGCTGATATTATGGAGATGTGTATTCCAATATTACTTTATTTATATTACAGCTGCAGGTGTCCGTTCTGTGAACCATAGCGCCTAAGGCGATAGGCTGGCATGGTTGCACCACCAGGCAGGTCAGTAATTCTCTCCCTGTAACTGTAAATAAATATATAAGTATGACAGTTAGCAAAAGAGTGCAGTGTAGTCACTAATTAATAAAATGTGCAAGTAACAGTGTAACAGGGTTTGCAAGTATTGCTTGATTACAAAAGTGTGATGCAGCCTGTAATCCAAACATAAAAATGAAACAAGTCTGAAATAAAGATGTCCCACCTGTAATATAATAGTACATAACCTGCAGCAGGCTGAAAAGTACAGCTGCAGAAGCTGAGTAAAATACATGTGTGAAATATATCCCTGTTGAAATACAGAAACTTGACAGAAGTGAGACTGTTGGAAAGGATTGTTATAACTACAGGTAAAACATGTCAATAAAGCCTAGAATTAAGTACCATCCTGAATTGTAAAAATAAAACAAGTGAGAGAGTGTGAGAAAGAGTTATGAATCCACCAATAAAGTAGTAATAACTCCTGAATAAAGTATACTGCAGTCAGTACAGAATGAAATGAATGTGACAGGCAGAACCAAACAGTAACATGTGTTGAAAACAGTACCGCAGCTGGAATGTGTATCCAAATATCTGGATATGTTGCTCTCAGTCTGCAATATGCAGATAGTATGGTTGTCTGAAATACCAAACATCCACAGTTGTCTATAGCTATATAAAGCAAATGTAGCAGGATGATGTAGCTGAACAGAGCCAGATATGAATGTGTATGAATAAAAATGAAAATGTATATTGATGTAGCAGTGACATTCCTATCACCACCATGAAGTAGTTATCACATAGGAAACTGTAGGCAGAACTGTAGTGTGTATATATCTGCAGCTATTAGAAATATACAGCATATCTATTGGTATTTGAAGTTGTTAATTAAATTTTATTCACCCTAACCTATAACCACATATAATCCATTCCACGTGAAACTGGTATGTGCAATCACAATTAACACCCCTGGACATTTGTCCTGTTGGTTCATACATATTTGCATATACGTTGATGCATCTGCCCTGTTCATACATCCAAACCTATTGGCCTGTTGCCATCAATCAACCCTGCATGTTGTTGAACTGTGTATTGCTGTTCAAAATATGCACATGTTATGCTTGCTGTTCAATGGTTTGAATATCTGGGTGTTTGGTTAATGGGAATACTAATGCATGCTGTTACAACTAATTGTGAATGGTATTGTACGTTACTAACCCAAACTGTCATGACATAATGCAAAACATAGGATGACAGGGAAGGCGGGTTCCAGCGGACCCACCTCTCCCTCCTCAGCTGGCGAGTGCACCCGGCAGTAGTGCCCGGGATGGACCCTCCTCTGGTGGCCCTGTGCCACCTGCAGGTGGAAGCACTGCAAGGGATGGGGATCGTCCCCCCTCTGCAAGTGTGGCCAGAGAAGAACATCCACTCACCCTCTGTAATGTCCGGACTGTGGTGTGTAGGGAGATCTGGGACACTGTTCTTGGGCCCCTATGCCAGCTTGAGGCACGGGTGGCACAACTAACGGGCGTGCCTCCTGCCCGGCCTACACAGCCCCCAGCACAGCCTCGTCCTGGGCAGTGAAGGCACAGTGGCAACTGCCCATGGTTGGGGATATCAGTTCCACTGTTGCCATCTGTGGGCTCATGGGCTCTAGATATCCAAACATCCGTCCCCGTCAATTGTGTAACCCCCCCCACATGTGTCATACACTGCCCCTGTATGCGTCTTGTTTGTCTTGTCTGTTAACCTACCCAACCTACCTCCCCAGCTATACCGACTTCCTGTACCTGACATACCACTCTCACCTGAAAAAAAAGGGCACTCTGTACCCACAAAAAATTACGCCCCATACATAGCTGCCCATTTCGCACACATGTCTGCTGGACATGGAAACTGTCAATTACAATTGGCTGTACAAGTATTATTGTTGTCCTTACACCTCTCTCAGGGGTGGAAGGTTTCAAATGTCACACCAAATTACAAACATATGCACAGCTGTTGCTGATGAAGAAATGGGCAGCTATGGGCCTTATCTACATCCCTCTTGCAAAACCCTAGCTTGTTTCCCTACTGTCTTACCCTCTTTGTGACCCTTTTTCACCACTTTCCTGTCTCCCCATTTTCATTTCTTTCAAAGAAATTAGCACGGCTGTGCGCAAGAGTAAGCACTTTTAAGCAGTTGTAAGCGGGTGTGCATGGAGCTGAACAGCAGTGCGCATGCGTGGGCTCCGCGCAAAACAGCGCTAACCCAGTTACAACTGCTTAAAAGTGCCTTAGTCACTCTGAATGACAAGGCCTGTAGTCTGCTCAAAAGCAAAATAAAATCCCACTGTCAGTCCCGAACCCAGGACCTTGGAAACAGTAGTCTGCATGACTTACCACTAAGCCATGACTGTTATATAAGAACATTGTGCTACAATAAATATATCATGTAATAGTAGGAATGAATGTAAAGGGAATATAGGATGTGTAGTACACAAAGCATGTCATGTATATTTACTGTCAAATGTAGTGGATTTCTATAATAGTAGTGTGTGAACAGAAACAGCCATGCTAGTTGGTAGCTAGTAGGTAATAATGTCACTGTAGCACCTTGCAAGCCACACACATACTCACAGCAGGATAATCACTGCCCATACCCCACAATCTCTTACAGCAACACATCCAGACTAAGTAATAGAAAATGTGGAGCAAAGGCCCAAAAACAGGGACACATTCCAAATATTGCTCCAACAAACTTAGACAGTTGAGAGAGTAACATGATTTGCATTATGTTGGATGTTTGGAAGGGTATGAAGTCTGAAACTGAAATGTTTGTCACTATAGTCTGTCTTGAGCCCAGAGTGATTTGCCAGAAAAAGCTGTTTATGAGATATGGACCAAAATATGAGGCAAAAATGTGGACATCCTGCAAATATCTGTACACTTGAGAGGTCTGACACTGCCATATTTGAATAGTTAAGAGCCTAGACATAGCAATAGTGACTGAGTTACAGGGATGCCCCACAGACTCCCTGTGAAATGTACAAACAGTAGGCAGAAAGGTGTTACAACACATGCAATGGTAACTATGAAGTACTGAAAGTATGCACCACTTGCACGTCGGAAATAGTGTAGTAATACATATGCTCATGCTAACCCACAGTCACAACTGCAGAATACCAGGCAATTTAATGGGTGTACCCCACTGATATGTACCATTCCATGAGGCAGATAAAATATGTACCTGAGAGTGTCTAGGGCCTGCTCATCAGCATACACAAATCCCCTAATAGATGTCAAGGCCCACACCATGGCCAGATCACACTGCATGCAGTAACACCCTAGCAGATATAGCAAGCATTCCAAGGTGTGAATGTACATGGAAAATAGGAAAGCCACAGCAACACACTACAGTCAAGACACCTAGCAGGCATACAAGTAGTGAATGTAAAGGGCAAATATTGAAGCCATAGCAACAAAGTGCAAGAACCACTGCTATATACCAGTTACACCACATGTCCCACAGGAAAGCACACACACCCACATTAAAAGTAGTAGTAGAGTTAGGTGTCAGTGTATGTACACACTTGGCACAGGAAACTGGAGAAATGAATGGAGAAATGTTAATCTACAACACAGCCAGAAATATGAGAGAGATACTAACCTTTACACTCACAGAACAGTGTCCACAGCATACCAGCATGGTCCCTGCCCTTAAACTCTGAAAGGGCTATGCCTATCTCACATACCTTTTTATAGCACTGTCTTGGAATCACAGTGAGAACTGCAATCAGTACACAACTGGCTGCATGCAATTAGCAAATGCTGGCTAACAATTGGTGCAGAGGCCATCACATGGACATATGCAGATACCTACAAAAGCATGCTGTACTCCCAGTCCACACACAAACAAAAACACTCGTCAAAACCGACTAGAAAGCTGACATCTGCCAACTGGAGCAGCAGCAGGACACCAAACCAAATGGCAATGCAAGCAGCTGTGACAAACACTGGCAATGTAAAGTAATTCTTTAAAAGTCTACATACTGTGAACCCTCCATATGTGTCATTGGTCTGTATCCATATGTATATGAAGATGAGCATAGGGCAGGGGACATACAGCAACTATCAGTGAAGGCTGTACATACATATGTATGTGAGGGCATCTATGTGCACATATCAATGTAGGTTGAATGTAGGTTGTAGTGCAATGTAGAAAGTAGGTTTCACAGTTATGTATGTTTAGCAGTATGTTAGTGTGTGTGTATACAGTTTTGTAAACAAACATGTTGATATACCTATCTATCATATGGATACGTATGTATGTCAATATATGTATGTATGCATATATATATATATATATATATATATATATATATATATATATATATATATATATAATAAGCATATATGTATACATACATAGAGAGGAATGTAGGAATACATAGACAGATGTAGATAGATAGAATATGTAGAAACATATATATGTAATACACACATACAGATATAGATATATGTAGATACATATACATAGACAGACAGATCTGACTATCTACAGATATGACTGTATATGACGATCTCACACTCCCCTGTCCCACCCTCTGTCGCTCACCCCATCTCTGTCACACTCCTCCATATCTATAGCAATATATGTACATCGAGATATATATATGTGTATATGTCTACAGACACACATATATATATATATATATATATATATATATATATATATATATATATATATATATATACACATATTTATATATATATATATATATATATATATATATATATATATATACATAGAGAGAGAGAAAGATGTATATATATTCTGAGTGAGGCACATGTGTACAGATGTATTGCAACAGGTGTCTGGTGACAAAGGCATGGAGTGAACACCAGTGTCGAAACTGGAGTACCATACCCCATTTCAAATCACCTACACCAGTAACCACCAGATATGTGATTGGCTGCCCATCACTGCATGTGTCAGGGGTGAACAGGGTCATAAATGTGTACAATAGTCCCCCCAATGATAGTCACAGTGGCACACTATTCCTGGAATACCTGCACATGGTATGTGTCAGCAGACATGGTGTGTCAGCTATGGACATGTAGGTCAGTGTACCCCTCCACACCACACAATGGCTGCCACGGTATGTACCTCACATGACAACTACAGATATGGAGAAGGACACAGTGACATGTACAACACTGTGACTATGCACTTAAACACATTACCAATGCACAGTGACTGACAACACCACAAAGTACACACATACTACCCACATAGAGGTTACCACTCCTGGATTTACATACTTAAGTCACACCCATGACAGTTGTCCAACAACCATAGTAACACCACACACCATTCACAACCTAAATGACTGCTGTGTGTCGTCCTTGACACAGCAGTAGAGAGCACATGGCAGAGGTACAGGTTCCTACCCACAGATAAGACATACCCTGCAATAAACCACACAGCGTTAAGAAGCAAGACTCCCCATGAGTACATGTCACACATACCCCTGCTGAATGTTAGTCAGATAGGTAATATGCCATATGAGTCACCCTGTGTAACTGTTTGACAGGAGCAGGTACCATCACATCACATGTGTCACAATGGTCAGGGTAGCAGAACAGTATGCTGCTGTAGTCCCAGGGGCAATAGCATATTGTATTGTATTGTATTGTAATGTATTGTATTGTGTTGTATTGTATTGGTATGTAGAGGTGCCTCCTTCATGGAGTGGAACCACTGCTGCTGTACGCCAGTGTACAGATACATATCCTGTAGTCAGGCTAGTGTTACATAGCACTTCTATATGTGTGTTTAGCTCCTCTTGGAGTTCATGTAGCATGCAACCGAGGATACCATCAGGTCCCATTGATACTGTGTTTTCTGCTTTTCTGAGGCAGCTCTTACCTGGACATCTGTGATGACAGGGAGGTTACATTCAGCTGGGATAAGTATGTCTTAGTTTGGGGAAGAGGGAGGGGGGAAACTTGCACTGAACCTGTCTGCCACAATGTTGCCAATATCTGTGGGTTCAGTGAATTATTTGTTGTTGTGTACTAACTATGAGCATATTGGAGGGTTTCTGACCAGGTTTCTAACATAACTGAAGAAGGCCTTGTGGTTATCTGTAGTGTCCCCGGTGATTTCCCTCTCAAAGTTGCCCATGGATGTTTGTATGAAAGAACATAGCTCTTTACTAGTGCTGATCAGACATGCCTTCCCTTTATGGAATTATGCTCTGTCTTGCAGTAGCTTCCATCTTTTGTTATACAATCTGTCTATGGCTGGGGTCCACCAGACAGGATGCTTTCCCTTTGTGGAGAGTGTCTTGGTCTTATATGGGATTGCATGATCCATGCATTCTCGGAGATGTCCGTAGAAATCATTTGTGAAGGAGTCAGCATTGTGGGTTGTGTCTTCCACTGGCCCAGTGGGCTTAAAGGATACCATCTCAGTGTTACAAAGTGTAAAGTTTGCATTTGAAATGTTATTCGCTGTAGTGATTTGTGCTGGTGGTGGAGGTGGGATATGTATATCCAGGGCAATTAGTTTGTGGTCAGATCACAGTAGTTGATGATGTACCCCATACAGTACCTTGGTACAAACCCCCAGAGTGAGGAGGTGCTTTGGACCTGAATCAGTGTTCTGACTGCTGGGGTTTGGTAGTATGTCGTATGGAGTGTGCCAGGTACTGTTGCACAGTTGTTGGCTGAGCACTGATACCTGGCCATTTACATGTGTATCCACCAATAGACAGACAGATGCTATATATGTGAGATAAGTTGTATCACAACAGTCGAGTAGCATGTGTAGTATGTGTGCCAAATTCTGCTGACATATTTTGCTGATATCATGTTATTTCCTTTTTCAGGACCATGGCTCACCAGCGCAATCCAGCATACTCTGCAGCTGAGGATGAGGAAGTACACCAGAGCCTGGTGTGGGATTATGCAATACTCTTTTCCCGCACCAACCAGAATCGGCAGGAGAGGGCTGCACTGTGGCAAGACCTGGTCCTTCAGGTAAATGACATAGGCACGCATAATAGGACATATGAGCAGGTCAACATCACTGCAGTGATTTAATCAGAAATGTCCATCAGCATGCGTCAGATATCCACAGGCAACAGGTTGCCACAGGTGGTGGGGTGGCTACACATCCCCCACTCACCAGGCTGGAGGGACTACTCATAAGTGTTGTGGCTCCAGCCCGCCAACAACAACAACAGCAGCAGTAGAAACACAACAGCAGCAGACCTGCATTATGATGGAGGCTGGAGCCACACAGCACCAAGACTACAAGCGTGCAGGTAATATGCCATATGTATAGTTGACTGTTGTGTACACTGGTAGTTAATGCATGTGTGAGGTGTGTCTTTGGTTTGTAGCTGTCATCATAGTATTTAATGTGCAAGTGTGATATTCTCAATATCAGCAGCTGACCTGTGAAAGGCAACTGTTGTACTACTGACCTGTATCATACTCAGTAACAATGGCACAGTTGTGCCCACTGACATTAATTTCCTCACTTCTGCAGGTCTCTCCAGTGTAACAGCAATGCAGCCTATCCATGCTGGTGAGTGTGCATTAACAATACCTTTAATAGTCTTGATAGTAATAGTAATATTAGGCTCAATAGTAGTGCTCTGTGTATGCATGCAGGTGTGTCTGTGTGTTGATATCTCGCATACTGAGTAGTGTGCAAGTGTGCAACTGTGTGCAAGTGTGCAACTGTGTGCATGTGTGCATGTGTGCAACTGTGTGCATGTGTGCATGTGTGCACCTGTGCACCTGTGCACGTGTGCATGTGTGCACGTGTGCATGTGTGCATGTGTGCACCTGTGCACCTGTGCACGTGTGCACGTGTGCATGTGTGCATCACTGGTAACATTGTGTAGACATTGTAAACTGTGTTTCCTGTTTCCCTCCCACAGGTTCTGGTGCTGCTCTGGTGTCATGCAGCAGGGAAGCTGAATCAGGTGCCACGGGTACTGATAATGATGACATCTGTGTATTGGCACAGGAAGGTGTGCCAGGGTCCATCATTGGTCAGCCAGTTGACAGTACACAGCTGTCAATGCACAGTCATCATGTCAATATACCCTTTGTCACCAATGTCCCTAAGTGATGGACAGGATACAGTGGGCATTGACCAGGGTAATGTGGTATCTGTGGCACATGCTTCCCCACACAGCAGCCATGGGCATGGCCCTGAGATGGTACCACACAGACAGATGTCCAGGGGTTCTCGTGGGAGCATTCGTAGGTGTACTGCCCCTGTCAGACATGCTCACAGAGGTCTTACATGCTCAGCTATGTTTCGGGCTGTCATGCAGGCACAGTCACGTATGGAATGGTACACCAGACAGGGTCTGAGGGAGCTGACAGCATGTCACACAGCCATGACTGACAGTATGCGTGACATTGCGGCTGCCATCCGTAATTTCACCGATGTCATAGACAGACATTGTGGGGACATATTAGATCAGTTCCGCAACTACATTTCCATGAGCCAGGGCAATGGTGGATGGTTGAGGCATCAACGTGGATGTATGCCAGCAACAGCAGCAGCTGGCAGTCATTGCGGATGACAACAGGGCCGCCCCCATAGTACCAGCAGCAGCCCCAGCAATGCTGGGTCTGTGCTGTCATCAGACCGCCCCAGGAGAACATGTGCACGTGGCTCTGGACAGGCCCAACAGGGATCTGTGTCCAGTCAATGAACACCTTCTTCTGATGACAGTACCCAGTCTGGATTGGTACCGTATATGGTCCGTAGCACCCCTGCAAGGCACAGGTACCATGTCCATGGCTAGAGACACTGATCTGTATGACCTGGCAGGTACAGTCTGTGGCTGTCCACAAACACCGGTATATGGCAGCCATGAGGTGGAACTCTGTGCATCCATACACACATGCAAATTGACAACACCTAGGGCTACCGCATACACGCACACACTGCATCAACATTGCCCCACCTTGTACTGCTGTCCCTCACCAACACACATACACATACATGTCAATTGGTGGTATCAGTGGCAGACTCAGGCATACCAAGTTCACACCCTGTGCATATGATGAAACTGTGCCACCTCCTGCAATCTGTAACATCAGTGCAGGTACAGGTTAACATGTTGCTGATGCACAGGGTGCCTACATAGATGTGTAGTAATAGTATCATGTTGTTAACAGTACTGTGTGCTGATATAATTGTGGGTATATCCCAGCATGCCTGATGCAGTAAGGGTATGATTGTCTTGTACTGTTTTCTACACCCATGGTAAGTACCATAGTGTATCATGTGCACATGTTGGCATACTGGTGGTAAGGATGTCAACAGAAGGCTACATACATAGGTAGCACAGGGGATAAGGTAATGAAAGTATTGATACATAATGATGGGCATGTAAACTGCAAGTGGCATGTTGCCCACACTAGACTCTGCAATGCGGATGTTTGAGGATGTTGATATGTTTGCAGTACTACATGACTGGTACAGGACACACAGGAGCACCCTAGCACTGCAAGCTCACATCTCATACCATGCTAGACAGCCCCAACACACAAAACTAACTTTCACAGGAGGGAGAGTCCCCATAAATGTCAGGGATACTGTGGTGGCAGGACAGGTAGCATACATCCTACTAAGTATGGAACCACTGAGTGAAGGCTCAGTGTCTGTTATTTGACATGTGTATTACTGCAGGTATGAGCACCTGGGTTTCCATCTGGTTATTGTACATCCTGACGGTACATGGTCTGTACACTTGTGTGCGCTGAGACTGGACCCTGGCCATCTGACCTGTGTATTTCCATGTACATGTGTATAGTGCCTGCATATTTGCACTGTTACCTACTGGAAGTGGTAAAGCTTGTTTGTTGTACAATGGACTACATGCAGCCCTGCTTACTGTAGCTTTGTTTGCATGCATGTTTGCTTGCAGTTACCCTGGAACACTGATCCCACCTGCAATGCAGATTTACAGAGCTTCTGTGGACTCCTAGTGACATCTGCATAGCTTACTATATGTATGTCCATGTCTCACTTGACAGAACGTCACTGTTTGTCCTGTTCGCATGTACGTTGCCTGTGACACATTGCATATGACTTACCTGGCATTTGACCAAGTGGGCAGTTATATATGCCAGTGCTAACTAATCACAGGCACTACACCCTCACATACTCACCTTCTGTACCTTGTTCCCCATTGGCCCTATGTGCTGTTAATCACCATGGCAATCACAATACTATGGTAGTATGTGCAAAGGTCACTTGTCAGTCACCTCTATGGTACAGTTGTGGAATATGTGAGTCATGTGGCAATGTCACAGCTGCCACATGTACAAAGTCAACCCTCTCCCCTACACATGGACGTACAACACATGTGTGAGATGCAACCACTTAGCCAAACTGGGGACTAAGCACTCTGAACCCAGTACTGGCATAACCTGTCAGGTGGCATGAAATACTACAGTGACTACAATACCAGTCTGATGTAGACCTACACTGACAGCAATCCAAACACATGAACACACTTGGGCATTCGTGGAGCCTCAGAATAGCATCCTGCCTGAGCAGCAGACACCTCTGCAGCTGACACACAGGCATACGTTAAGCCGGAACACAGCATGTGCAACACATAGCACACAAATCCTTTGTGCCAAACAGTCACAGCCTGTACGGCTAGACAACACACCTGCTACAGATGTGTTAGGTACCTTTATTGTCTGGTACAGTGAGGTCCCGCTCACCAGGCTGGACAAGGTGAAGGTCACAGTGATATGCCTGTGAGGCACTATGGTCCACCACATAACACAAGCATACAGGTCAGTCAGAGGCATGGACACATATGACTCAGTCATTGTCCATGCCACTATGGCTGACCTGTGATGTACCTCCCTGGACTACATGATAGGGAACATAGAAGGGCTCTCTGAGCATGTGGCACAGGCTGGTATGACCCTGACCTTGATTGGCATCATACCCTCACCAAGAATGCTGAAGTATTACTGAATGCTGATGAATTACTGTAGCTACAACACCCTAGCTGAAAGGTTCCTAGCATGTAGTCACTGCATTGCTATGGAACAACTTGTTATCACTCCCACAACAGGTGAAAACATGCAGCACCTGTTCATCAACAACATGTAGACTATATGCCCCAGACCAGATGTGTATCCCTTGCTGCTAGGATGATACCATATACAACTCACACTGTATATACACATACCACATGCAGCACCCACACAGAAGACCACAGTCATAATGTTATCCAGTGCAAATACCATGTATTCACATGTGGCAGGCGTCAGACATGGGAACTATTGAAGGTCACAGGTACATATGTGTATTTGGCACACACATACATCATCTGTGTCCATTGCCATTACTGGTTTAATCGATGTCATGCATTATTGTGAACAACAACCCACACACATGGGCATTCTTGTGTGACAAAAACACACGTGGCATGTGTGGAATTCAAAGCCATAACTAACTGTGCTATGACAGTAGTGAGAGACGCAGTGGCAGAGTGTGCAATTTGCATTACTGGTAGATTTGCCCTCTCCTGCTGTACTTGTAGGGTGCTGACATCATCTCTGTGTAGAGATTGGAATATGCAGCAGCTGGTGTGTTGTACTGGTTGCCAAAAGGGTCAGTTTTCTCACACATGTAATTGCACACACCCTACTTCACCCCCCCCAAACACACACTTGCCATTGGCAGGATTCAAACCCCTACCTAACTATGTTATGAAACTCAAGACGGACGCATTAGCAGAGTGAGCGGTTTCCCTTCTCCTGCTGTACTCATAGGGTGCTGACATCATTAGTGTTTAGAAAGGGGAATGTGCATCCTGTAGTGTGTTTTCCTAGTTGTCGAAAGGGACACTTCTCTCACACAGAATTGCATACACACTAACCCCCCTCACCCAAACACACACACTTGCAGGATTCAACCCCCTATCTAACTATGTTATGATACTCAAGACGGATGCAGTAGCGGAGTTCGCTATTCGCATTACTGGAAGGTTTCCCTTCTCCTGCTGTACTTATAGGGTGCTGACATCATCAGTGTTTAGAAGGGGGAATGTGCATCCTGTAGTGTGTTTTCCTAGTTGCCAAAAGGGACATTTCTCACACACACAATTGCACACAAACAACCCCACTCACCCACACACACACACACACACACACTGAGCATTTGCAGGATTCAAACCCCTACCTAACTATATTATGACACTTGAGGGAGACACATTAGCAGAGCGCACTATCCGAATTACTGGGGATTTGTTTTGCACCTGCAGTATTTATAGGATGCTGACATCATCATTTCTACAGAGGTATGTACATCTATTACTACCTGTCAGGTGGGGGATAGCATATATATGCATTTGCAGCCACCTACTTCAGGGTCAGATATGCACATCAGCACTGGCAGGTTATGTTCTATACCATGCTTCATGACCACAGGACCTGTAACACACAACACAACCAGTTCGGACCACCCCTCCCACATCCAGGACACACACACTTTGCTTCCCTGGAAACAGTGCCAAGAAATGAAGGTGTTCACATACACCATTCCTGTTGTTAATGTCAGGTACAGGTATATTGTGTGTGGGAACTACTCAGGCCTCTACAACATTACCCTACAGCCACTACAATTTGTGAGTCCATGTGCTATGGCAGGACCACTCACCACAGCCACAAGGTGGAATACATATTGGACCTGACCGTCTGCAACATGGGTACTCACTGTTCCACACCAGAGGTAGACCACCATTGTTGATATCTGACCATACCCACCTTTCCCTGGACATCCATATCCCATCCCCACCCCCAGGCAAGGTTGTCACTGCAAACAAAGTGTATTTATCAAAAGCAGACTTTACACTTGTGAAGACTGGGGTGGAAGACTTCAAAGGACCCATGCTCGGGGAGTATACAGGCCACTCTGCATAATCCCTGACAATTGCATTCTATGAGCATCTGGAAGGTTTGCATTTATCATGCTATCCCAAATATACCCATGACTCCTCCACAACAGGACACCTGCCAGGTGTACACCAGCCATATATGAGCTGTCCAACAGACAGAGTGAGCTAATACATTGCAGAGCAGTAGCCCACAGAGGGAGGACATCTCTGAACAGTACTGGCATGACACTTCAATCCCTCATAATCATCACGACAAAGTGTTGACAGTGAAATTGTCCAGGCACTGCAGATAAGGCTCCCCTCAGTCTGTTATTGATGCCCACTTACTGTTAGAGGTCCTCACCAACCCTCTTCCAGCACACACCAACAACATGGATGTGGCATAGCAAATGCAACCCCTGGGATCTCCACTGTGTCCCTGCTTGACGGAGGCACAGCACACTAGCCTCAAACGGTGACTTATGTGACCTACTTTACAGTGGCACAGTAGCCTACTGTACTGGGGAGGCAGATGCCAAGCACACTCTGGCTAAGCTTTCATTTAATAGGGCAAACAGCCTAGTGTTGTCCTCTACACCCATATGTTTAATTGTCAGATGCACAATATTTGTTGCTGATAGACTGTTTGCAGGTCTTTATTGCCATAGCATTCCCTGTTTCTATGAACAACTTGTGTATCTGTGGAAGATGTTTGAATATGAGAGGGATCCACTATATCACTTATGTCTCTGTAGTCATTTAACTGTGTGCACTGGGCAGATTGCTGTAATGTGGTTGGTTCCTGGAATAACACGTACAAATACCAGATATGTGTGGCCAACTGCTAAACTGAGATATGGCCTAAATGTGAGAGCATGCCCAGTGTGAGCTTTCCATATGTTGAACTCTGCAGTCCACCACATTTGTGGATGAGTGTGAACTTCAACAATATCTCACGTTTATGGTTGTGTGTTGTGTGTCATGTTGTGTACTTACTGTCCAACTGCTTTGTGTCTGAACACAACAGGGATTATACTGTGCCTGCAGGGTTTGCATGGGATACTTTGCATACAGTTGTCAATATCCTTTCATACTGACCTAACACTGTAGTACCGTATAGTGTACTGGTTCAGTACTTTCACTGTGGTGGACAGTATCCTGGGCTTTAGTCCTATCACTGCTTTAAATTTTCATAGTGAGCACAACAGACTGGTTAGTGGCCAGTTGTGCACATATGACCATGTTGCATTATGTTCAGATATGAACTAATTAAACCAGGCTTGTCCAACATTGGTAGTGTATTCCACAACATAGGTGTACATTGGCAAACACTAGCGATGTGCCCTAGGCCATTTCTAATGCTAGTCAGAGAGTGTGTTTGTCCTTCAACACACATTGTAACTGGAGTTTGCCATGACATATATCATGGTTAGTATACTGTGCTTCCGTCTACCCGTGACATAACAGTGATACCCAGGGTAAACCTACCATCTCCCATCCACTCATCAAGATTCCTCTTGAGGAGAGTCAATGAGTGACTCTCTGGCTAACCTGTACTGGGAGTTTACTCAAGAGTGGGGGTGGCTTCTGTGTTATGGATCATTCAGTACAGCTTGTCCTATGTATTTCAGTGCTGGGGTTCAGGTCTCTCATGTGCATAGCTTACTGCCATTCAGATTGTACAAGGTGCAGCATGTTCATTGATTCCAGCTTGGACATGGCTTTATACATCAGGCACAGCTTGCCTCTGGGTGGGCAGTATGGCAGTGTGTGGAGCTGCAGTTTGTTTAATCAGGCAACACATGGCGTCTGTTCAAGCTCTTTGATACTTCTGGTGAGGTACTTTTGGGGTCTTTCCAGTTGATGGAGGTGTCTGTTGAGGTACATCCCACAGGGGCCATTGTAGTCAATTGTAACACTGATGAAGGATGACTGCAGAGCCACAATGACCTCCCCTGATCTAGATCTGACAACCTTCATGATTAGGTGGGTATATGGTATGTTTCTGTAACCACTACAGCCACATGCTTGTCTAATGCAGGATATCTATCAACTTGTGTCCCCAGGTCTCTTATTACATGTTAAGTACTTAATGGGTTAACAGCTATGTGGTAATTGGTGGGCACTTACTGTATATCTACAGGGGTTGACTATACACTTTTCTGCAATAAGCTTACTGACATGGTTATGGCACCAGTTGTCTGTTTCTATGTGGCCCTTTTGTGGGATGCTTGTGTCAGCTGGAGGGTCAGATATGGTGGCCAGTATGTAGTCCTCTGCAAACTTGTTCAGACACAGTCCTTCCATGTTGGCCTGTACCTATGGGACATATATACCAAACAAGGGAGGTCCCAGGACCAAGCCTTGTGGGATGCCAGTTATATCTGGTTTGTAGTCTGACATGGCTGCAGCATTTCTGACCATGTCAGTTCTGTCCTTGGTCTGGTTTGCATCCCCTCTACTGACATAGGGGTTTATATTTAAGCTGGTGAGCTTATCTATAATGAACAATTGGGCTATTGTATGGAAGCCTTTTGTAAGGTCCAGCTATGCTGTGTGGACCACATTCTCCTCATCAATGACCTTAATGACTGTTTTAAATGAGTCAAACATGTTTAAGGGGCAGGATCTGCACTTAAGAAAGCCACACTGGGTAGGTTCCAGTGTCAGTAGGTCCCCAATATCTTTATGTCTGCGGTACATGCTGATCCTTTCCATAGCTTTGCAAACCAAGCTTGTCAGGATTCTGGGGTGGTAATTTGCAATATCCATTCAGACAACACCTTTGTGGAGAAGGACCACTGTTGTTGTACACTGCTCTTTGGGTACATATCCTGTGGTGAGGCTGACATTGAGCAGTAATATTATTTGGCATTCCATTCTTCTTGGAGTCCATGTTGGACTCAGCCCAGGACACCATCTCATACCATTGATGCTGTGTGTTTTGCTTTGTAGATGTTGGCTGCTACCTCAGCATCTGCAATGTCAGGGGGCCAGCACTCTGCTGGGATAGATATGTTGCATGTGGGGGGGGGGGTTTGCACTGCACATGTCAGGTTGGATGTTGGCAATATGTGTGTGTGTTTGGTATGTTGTTTGTAATATTTGAGAGATTCAGAACATATCTTTGAATTCCCAACAAGGTTCCTACCATCAGTTAAGAAAGCCTTGTGATTATCCTTAGCGTCATGTACAATTTGTATCTTCATACGTTCATAGGTTCATACTAGGCTATCTGCCCTAGGGCATTTATAAGCCTAGCCAGAGTGTGTGTGGCTTTCGCCACCCCTTGCTATGTGAATATTATGGCCATTTATGATTTACTTTACTGTGCCTCTGTCTGGACGTGACACAATGAAGACCCCCAGTGTACATCTACGATCATCCATCCACTTGGCAAGATTCCTGTTAAAGAGAGTCAGTGAGGGGCTCTGCCTAATATGGAGTGGGATTCTGTTCCAGGGTGTAGGGAGCCTCTGGGTTATGTATCTGTCCCTCCAGCACATCCTATTTCATTATGTGTTGAGGTTGACATATCTCACTCTCACAGCTCCGATGGATTTGGGTTTTCTGGGGTGGAGCATGTCCATTACTCCTGTGTTGGACATGGCCTTGTACAACAGGCATACAATGCCTCTGTGTAGGCAGTATGTGCCTGCATACAGCTGGGGTGTCTACAGCCAGGCAGCATATGACATATATTTGAGACCCTTTATCCTCTTGGTGAGGTACCTTTGAGGTCTTTCTAACTGCTGCAGGTGTCGGGTAAGGTACATCCCAAATGAGGCATTGTACTAGATTATGGGTCTGATAAGAGAACAGTATAGGGGCACAATGACCTCTGTTGACGTAGATGTGAATCCTTTCATGATACGGTGTCCAATGTAGACAGTCTTCCTAGCCACGTTGGCAATGTGAGTGTCACATAACAGGTTACTGTCCACTTGTGTCCCTAGATCCCTGATTACTCCTTCCATACATAATGGATTACCACCTATGTGGTGATTTGTGAGTACCTTGTTTGGTATTTGGTGAGACATTCATACTGTCCAGTGCCTTCAGGACGGCTGGGTGAGATTCCTGTGTGTGAAAGTGTGGTCTGTAGCATGCTACAGTCTGTACAGCAGTTTTGCCTACGGTTAGTTGCACATGGGTGGTCTCCAATGCTTCGTGCATTGTCAGTTACCTGGACGTGTGGGTGTCTGTGCTGAATATGGATACTCTCCCTCCGTTTATGTTTTGGTCCAGGTTTTGGGCCCATAATGCATGATATGAGGTATAACCTGGTAGTGTTGGTGTGCTGTCAGGAGCCTTGCTGCAGGTTTCTGTCATTGCACAAACATCAATGTTCTCCATACTGGGGAGGGCCTCGGGAGCATGCATATTGAGGTTTACACATCTGGCATTGGGCAGCATTACCCTTATGTTTCTTTTCACTTATGTTTTCTAGGGTGGTGGGTTAGTCTTTTCAGCCTTGCCTACGAAAGGCTCTATGGAGGTGGCAAGAGCCTTATCCAATATCCAGACACCCAGAGGTAACAGGTGCAAGCCATCCCTGGCACAGCAACATGGCTTGTCAAGCATGACATCCCAAGCAGACAGACATTGGATCCCCTTGGAATGACACCAGTAATTGTGTCACTTGTTAAAGCTGATCATTCTGTGTTTGTACTGTGGCATCATTCTTGGTGAGGCTAGGATGCTGCATATGGTCAGTGTCATACTGGCCTGGACTACATAATCGGAGAGCTCATCTATGTCTCTTTTCATATAGTCCGGGGAGGTACATCTCAGGTCATTCACGCCAGCATGGACAATGACTGCATCATATTTATACTATCTTTGGGGTGATCTGCGTACTTGTGTTATGTGGCGTATTGTAGCAGCCTACAGGCAGCTTACTGTACCCTTTCCCTTGTTCAGTCTGGTGAGAGGGACAGCAGTGTGTCTGACTATGGAGTCACCTATTACAACTGTATCAGACATGTTGTTTCTCCTTCTGGCCTGTGACTGTTTGGCACACCAGCTTTGTGTACTATATGTTGCATGTGCTATGTTTGGAGGTAGTGGTTGATTGGGTGTCTGCTTTGGAGGCCTCTGTTGATGTGGTGTGTTTGTAATTAGAGCCTCCGAGAATGTTTTTCTGTGCTTATGTCTTTGGTTTGCAGTTGTGATAGGTCTATGTGAGACTGGGTTTGTGGTGTGTGTGGTTTCCTTCTCCTCCTGACTAGTTTTGACAGTACTTAGTTGAGAGAGCTCAGCCTCCGGTTTGGATAAATGGTTGCATCTCTCACATATATTTGTATTTCTTGGGGGGAGGTGAGGGTTGTCTGTGTACATGGGGCAGGTGTAACATTGCCTCAAGATTCACAGATTCAACTTGTTGTAGCTGGCCTTAGTGGATTGTATGTGTGGACATATTTTATTGCCATACTACTGATCAGTGATTACTTCCCTTTTTATGTTTGCTCTATCATGTAGTAGCTTCCTCATTCTCTTGCATGGTTTGGTAATGGCTGGAGTCCACCATGCCAGATGCCTGCATGTATGGCATTGTGTCTTGTTTTAATTTAGGATTGCATAATCCATGCATTCCTGGCAGTGTTCATGGAATGCCTGTATAACATGTTCTGAGGTGTGGCCCATATTTTGCACCTGCACAGGGCCTTTAATGGATTCCACATCAGTTTGGAGGAGTGCAACTTTTGCTTTACACTTGTTTTTCACTGTGGTTTTCTGGCCAGGGACTGTGGTCAGGATGTGTATATCCGGTGTGATTACTCTATGGTCTGGTCTTACCAGTGAGGGATACACTTCTCATCTTGCCATCCAGTACCCATGTTGCTGATTATCACATCCAGTATGCTTGCCCCTCTTGTGGGAGTGGTACGTTGTTCCTGGGCATTTTGGTTTATGGATTCTAGGAACTTTTGTCCTACAGTGTTGGAGCTAGTATAATGTTCCCAGTCCATGTTTGGGTATTTTCAGTCACCCAAACATGTGATGTGGTTTGGAGGGCTTGATATATTCATGTATTCCAACATAGGCCAAGTGCAGTTCCTGGTGTTAGGATGGTAGTCTGTAGCAGGCTATAAACTGGGAGGCAGTTTTAGCCACTGTTACTTGACCATGGCTAGTCCATGCTGCTTCTTGTTGTGGTACCAACATGGGGGTGTGGTTATCCTTGACAATTATTGCTAGTCACCCTCCTTTTGTAGCTTGTTCCATGTTTTGAGGCCTTACAGCACAGTATGAGGTGTAACCTGGTAGTGTTAGGGTGCTGTTGTGAGCCTTGACCCAGTTTTCTGTTACAGGACAGATATCAACATTCTCCATACTGGGGGAGTTTAGACTGCATGCATCTTGCTGTTTAGACTTCTGGCATTGGGTAGCATTACATCTAGGTTCTTATCCCTTGTGATACCTATGGAGGTGGGTTTGTGTTTTGAGCCTTACCTATTCAAGGCACGCTGTGGGTAACAACAGCCTTTGCCAGTATCCATAAGGCCAGGACTGATAGGTGCATGCCACCCCTAGCAGGTGGAGCATCATGTCATTCTCAGCATGTCATCCCAGGCTGGCACACATTGGATCCCCTTTGACTAACAGCAATACTTCAGCCAATTATTGCAATTGATCATCTCATCGTCATATTGTGGCATCATGCTTGGTGAGGGTAGGATGTTAGTCAGGGTCATCAAGTTTGCATATACTACATGGTGTTACATTGCTTAACACATGGCATTCATGCCTCAGGTGGTGCTGCAGGGCTGCCTCTGTCGGATGCACATACTACACTCCCTGTACATGTTTGAGAGCAGGTTATGTCATTTTAGGTATCCTTGTTATTAAATGAGTGAGTCAGAGAGGGGTATCATTCCCAGGGATCCTATTGAGCCAGTGTATGTGCTATGCGTTGCCTCTTTGCCAAGGCCAGGGCATACTGGGCACACTTCCTTCTGCCTTCTGAGGTAGGCTCAGGTTGTTCCTCCTCCGAGTCACGCTTTGCCTGTGATGGCCTTGGCAATGGTGGGGGGCTGTTTGGCCCGGCCCTATGCTGGTCCTGCTGCAGCTGTTTTTGCAAGATCATATTATGTAGCATAGCACATACCATGACAATTTGGGTACATGTAGTTGGTGAGTACTGCAAGGCTTCACCAGATGTGTCCAGACACCGGAACCGTGACTTGAGCAGCCCAAACACACGCTCTATTACATTACGTGTTTGTGTGTGTGTGCCTCATTATGGCATTCCTGTTCAGGTGTGTGTGCATTTCTGATGGGTGTCATCAGCCACGGCTCCAGTGCATAACCTGCATCCCCCACTAGGTGTCCATGTGGGATGTCCCCATTGGCAAATGTCTGGCACAGCTGCGTCAAATGCCAGATATGGGAATCATGGTAGCTCCCATGGCAGCCAGCACACACATTCATTATTATGCCCTGGGCATCACACACAACCTGGCAGTTGATGGAGGGGAAGCCCTTGCGGTAATGTAGGCCCTACCCCATTCACCGGCTGGTGCTTTGATGCGTATGTGCGTGCAGTCTATTGCACCCACTACCTCAGGGTATAACACTATTTGCTGGAAGAGATGCATATTGCTGGCCAATACCTCACGGGCATTGAGGAAATATACATGATCACCGACATGTGCTGACATGGCATCCAGGAACTGGTGCAGTACCCTGGAGGCTGATGCCTGTGATATCCCCATCATATCACCAGTTGGTCTCTGGAAGGTACCTGTTGCTAGTATTCTTAGGCCAACACATACCTTGGTTTCCACTGGGATGGGTTCCCCTCTGTTGGTTCTGTGTGTGAGGCGTGGCCTGCAGAGCTCGACAATTTGCTGCAGGAGGTCTCTGTCCACTATATAGCGCTCCACTATCTCCAGCTCATGTAACCCATGGTAGGTGACCCTAGGCCTGTACACTCTTCTCCGTCTCCTCACTGTGGGTTGTCTGGCACCATTTGCATTGTCTCCACCCTCAGCAAGTCGCCTATGTCTCCTTATGACAGCTATGGCAGCCCCTAGCATTGCTGCTCTGAGTTCAGCTTTTTCAGTTTTCACTTCTAATAGCTTACTCCTGTCTTGCAGTGTCTCTTGAGAGAAACATCCTGCAGTGCTGTTTGCAGAGTTTTAAGTGCTGGGCTGGGCTACTATTCTGCCTGAGTAATTGCCTGCTTCTAATTGTTTTCACCTGCTAGCTCCATCAGTATTCCCTGCTAGCTTCCTACTAATTCTGTTGCTTCCTTTTTCCTTTCTGTTTCCTCAGGGGGGAGCAACACACATACCAGCAGAAACACGCTCATAGTGGCTTACACGCACGCACACATGCTTACATGGTTTAGAATCTTTTTATTCGGGTTAAAACACATGCACACCAGCGCAAACAGTCTTATAAGTCTGCCAACAGGCTCCAACA
>NC_056737.1:352074897-352094897 GCF_019279795.1 Protopterus annectens | reverse complement strand
GACCCACTAGAACAAATCTGGAAATATTGAGACTGAATGACTGAAAGAACAAACTTACATATAGCAATTCTGAAATATCATTTTTCAGAATATTCTCTTTTCTTCGAGGTATGACAAACATGGAGTTGATATACGTTGGGGGGGTATGGGGGTCTTGTCCCCCCCATGCAAAAAGACGTTTCAAGAAGAAGAGCAATCTTTGAGACTTGGTCTTCTCTGTTTTTGGTCTCTTTTTTTCCCCAGTATGTCAGCACTCAGCATTTTGAGTGGACATTTCAATAGGGAGTTGTGTCATCTTCACCTATATTTTTTTAAATCCAGTCTTGGGTAAAGTTGATTGGTTTATTTTGATGAAATAGCTTCTGGGATATAAACAACAAATACAAGTATCCAAGACATAAGGAAAAATACATTCCATTGTTCATAATGCACCATCTTTGTGAGGCAGAGAGACCAGCTCTGGATTTTACTTTATACCTGAAGCTGGTTGAACAGTTCATCAACAGTACATCATCAACGCTAACAAAGTGTTATATTTATTCATTTGTGAACTGGCTAGATGAATTAGTCACTTCTAGTAAAAAGTAATCAATATGGAGACTGGAATAGCTATATAAAAGGCAAGTGAACATATGCAAAAGCAGTACTGAGCATCTTGCACAATACATAAATCTGCTGCTGAGTCACAACCCTTGCCTTTAGCAGTTCTTTTCTATAACTTATTCCAGTCAATATGCAAATTATAATGAGGGCATATATTGATGCTTTTTATCACTTTTGTTCATGTCGTAGACTTATAAAGTGACTATGATGGAAGCTAGATGTATGCACTACACCACCAATATATGAAATGTTAATGAATTTTGGAAGGGTATACCCATCTCTTCTGATCATCTGAATAGTTCATAGGTTCATAAGTGTTTACTAGGCTAACGACCACAAGGGCCTTTTTAAGCCTAGCCATGCATCCCAAATCTCTGACAAGTTCTGATACCCTTGATAAGTGTAAGCAGGGGCCTGGGAGATGAACCATTTGCAGGTTACCTGTGTCCATTAGAGACATAGGTGCCAAACCAAAGATGAATTTCTGTTTTCCCATGTAATTGTCCAAGTTGCACTTGAATTGGGTTAGGGAGGGACTCTGCTTCACATGGATGGGGAGCCTTTTCCATAGACAGGGTAGTCTCTGGGATACATATCTATCTCTCCAGCAGGTCCTATTTATATCACAAGCAAGGTTTAAGTCTTTAGAACAGGTAAGTTTGTTACTGTTTGTTTTGTGGATGTGCAGGAGGTCCATCAGAGTGGGGTCTGACAATGCCCTGTATACCAGGCATAGCTCTCCCCTCAAAAGCCTGTAGGAGACAGAATAAAGGGATAGGGCATTGAGGCAGTCTGCATAGGACATTTTACTTACATCCTGCAATATTTTAGTGAGGAACCTCTGTGGATGTTCCAGTTGTTGGATATGGCTGGTTAGGTACATACCAAAAGGGGCATTGTACTCACTGATAGGTCTGATGAATGCCAAATACAGTTGAACAATGACTTCCTTGGACTTAGATGTCATACCTTTGTTTATAAGTTCTGCAGCATAGAATGATTTCCTTACCACTATAGACACATGGTGGTCAAGGCTATAAGTCCCTGACTACTGGATCCATAAGTCCCTGACTACTGGATCAACTTTAAGGGGTGTGTTGTCAATATGATAGTTATCAGGGATGAATGACTTCCCAAGGATACTATTATGCATTTATTGGCATTTAGTTTTAGTCCATGGCTCTTACTCCAGTTGTTTGTCTGTGTCAGCCCCTCCTGGAGAATATTTGTGTCAGTGTGAGATTCAATGTCAGCTCCTAATTTGCAATCATCTGCAAATTTAGTCAGCCAGAGACCACTGACATTGGCCTTGACTTCTGAGAAGTAAATGCCAAAATGGAGCAGTCCAAGGACTGATCTCTGAGCATCTCCACTTGTTACTGGCCTCTTTATTGAGATGAACTCCCCAATTTTAACTCCCTACATCCTGTCTGTGAGCCAGTTGGCTATCCATTGGGTGACATGTGGGTCTGTACCTAACCTCTTGAGTTTGTCAGCAATGCTCGAGTGGGATATTGTGTCAAATACTTTGGCCAGGTCAAGGTAGGCATTATGAACGATTTTGCCCTCATCCATTGTTTGCTGACCTTCTCAAAGAAGTCCACCAATTTGAGTAGGCATGATCTGCCCTTAACAAAACCAAACTGGGTTTAGTCCAGTGTCTGGAAGTTTACTATATTTCTATTGATCATCTCCGTGATAAGTCTTTCCTTGGCTTTACATATAAGACTAATAAGACTTATGGGTCTGCAGTTTCCAGGGTCTGTAGATGGCCCATGTTTGTACAGAGGAATGACTGTTGCCTTTCTTCATTCATGAGACATGAAGCCTGTCTGGAGGCTACAGTTAAGTAGTAATTCCGGAGGCCCTGATAGGTCATGTTTCATGCTATTTAGAAGGCATTCTGGGATATTGTCTGGGCCCATTGATGCAGTGTTCTTGGTTGTAGAGAGAGCATTAAAGACCTGTTCCCTAGCGATAGTAGGGGAAGTTATATTTGATGATATTCCCTGAGGAAAAGTTTAGGGGGAGATAGGGGTAAAGCCAGGAGGTTTGCTATATCTTCTGGCTCAGTATATGTAGCTCCATTTACAATGAGCTCTGCACACAACTGTGCATTGCCTTTGAGGATTGGACATAGCTAAATAATGCTTTATGATTGTCCTTGGCCTGTGAGGCCAAATATACCTCAAATGTGGCTTTGGTAGACTTTATTTGTCCACTGAGTTTTTTGTTTAGTTTGATGAGAGTGCTTTTATCCTGCTGTGTGCTGCACCTCCTAATTGTTGCCATGATTTTCTTCACCCTGTTAATACAGCCTATTGATTTTGTAATTCCACCAGGATGGTTTGTTTTTTGAGTTAGTTCTGTACTTCTTCCTTGTGGGTACAGTTGCCTCTATGCAGCTATTAACATGTTTGTGCAGGGTTTCTGAACATTTCTGTATATGCAGCAGTGTTCTCACGGTTTATGGGGGCTTGAAATGTTGCCAAGTTCTCACTTATCAGCAGGAAGTTAGCCTTAGAATAGTTCCTGAATATTCCAGGTTTTGCTGGGTGTCCAGGATTTATTCTTACTTCAAAGGAGACCATTTTGTGGTCTGACCTTACCAGGGAAGTCATTACCATAGGGGGTGTGCAGCAGTCTCCCATATTAGTGAGGACCAGATCCAGTATAGTTGCACCCCTGGTTGGTGTATTGACTATCTGGCCCAGGGAATTGGTGTTTACAAAATCCAGGAATCTCTGTGCCTGGGCATTTGGTGTCACATAGGATTCCCATTTAATAGTGGGGTAATTAAGGTCACACATAAATATGGTATTTGTTTGGATGGTTAGTGTTTCTAATAAGTTTACAAACATGGTATGGGTTTCCTAGGTCATAGAGGGGGGAATGATAGCTTGCAAGGAAGTGGTATTGGTTTTTATCTATGGTGATTTGAACATGAAGCAGCTCAAATGCATTGTCCTGTTTGACCAGCCTTGAAGTGTATGTATTTTTGATGTAAAGAGAGACACCTCCAGTTTTAGTCCCTGCCTGCGAAGTAGCTGGCCTAAATGTGTCTAAGGCATTATAACCTTGCACTGTTGGTGTGCTTTGCATGGCTTTAAACCATGTCTCAGTGACCGCACAGATGTCAGCATTCTCTAGGGTAAAGAGAGCTTTTTGTTTAGACTCCCAGCATTGAGAAGTAATACCATTAGATTTCTTCATTTTGATTTGCTATGTTGGAAGTACTTTCAGTTTGGCATTGCCTAAAAAAAGGTACTATGGGGGAAGACAATGTTTTAGCTAATATTTGAAAGTCTAGAGGGAAGAGGTGCAGACCATCCCTGGCAAAGCAGCATGGTCTGTTGACCATCTCCTTCCATGCTGACAAATATTCCATACACTTAGAATGACACCAGAAAGTAAGCCAATTAGTAAAGTCAATCATCTTTTATTCGTATTGTGGCATCATCCTTGGAGAAGGTAAAATGCTGCTCAATGTTAGGCTCATACTAGACTGAGACACATATTCAAAGAACTCCATGATGTCTCTTTTCCTATAGTCTAGGGAGGTATGCCTCAGGTCATTTACTCCTACATGGACTACGACTGAGTCGTATTGGTACTTGTGGTCCAATGACCTGAGTGCATACATAATGTGGTGGTTCCTAACCTCTGATAATCTAGTAACTGTAACTTTCTCCCTACTCAGTCTGGTGAGAGGGACACCAGTGTGTCTCACGATGGAGTCTCCAATGACCAGAATGTTGGATTGTGTGGTGGGTTGCCTTATGGGCTTAGAGGTAGAGGCTCCATGAGATGTAGCTCTATGTGTTGATGTGGGTGTTGTTTTGAAAGACCGCATTTGGGGCTGCTGAGGATATTTGTTATGTGTACTTCATTTAGGAGGTCTTTGTAGTTTAGGAAGGTTACATGTAAGTGCCTCATCATATGTGGGTTGATATGTCTGCTTTGAATTGTGCGTGATGGTGCTGCGTGTCTACTACTGACAACCTTATTGGCATTAGGAGTAATTTTATGTGAGAGCTTTGCCTCCAGTGACATTGTGTAAATGCATCTCTTACATACTTTATCAGTTTGTTTGAGAATTAACTGGTTGTCAGCAAACATGAGGCCCTTTTTTATTTATTAGACAGTTAGAGTATCAATCACTGTCAGGAGTATCCAGTTTGCAACAAAATGGGCATTGCTTGACACTGCAAACTAGTTGTCTTGTGTGCAGCAAGGTATTGGAGAAGTTTCAATTGTGCTTTTACAGGAAAAATGTCACTCAATGTGTCTGATTCTGTACAGAGCTCTGCCAAACACTTGAGGAGAAACTAATACGTAGACCCTGAAAATTTAAGGATGAAGTACTTAGGCAGATATTCTGAAGTTGAAGTTAGAAACAAATCATGCAGTACTTACTGCAAACAAAGAATTAGCTTGTCAAGAATGATGAAAAGAGGGAGTCGCGTGAATGGCTACTGACTGGCTACTACTTATGCTGGTCTCACCACAGCTTCACTCTGTTGGAATACAATGCTCCTTTTGCTTGAACATGCAGCATTTTATTTTTTGGAACCAGACCATAGCACCTTACAAACACATCTCTAATACCCCTATGCCCCTTAATGCTGAACTTAACCCTAATCACTCTTAACCCTAACATTAAGCCTATTTCTATAAATAAATCCTAAACTCATTTATAACCCTTAAATCTAATTATAACAAAAAATGTATCTCTAATTCTAAAGTTACTGCCTTTTGAAGATATTCAAGACAGTCAACATCCTCTCCTCTTCGTTGTTGTGATATTCAGCCAAAACAAATTTCATCAGATGGTTTTGATGATTTAACCTTTAGTAATATTATCTTCAATCACTTCTACATCCTGAAGTTCAAATGCATAACTGAATTTAATATTCACTGTGTGCAAAACCACTTTGTAATCAACATCTTAAAATTGTCACATTTGTTTTTTAGTTGTTTTTAGGTAAGATCATTCACATAATTTCTAGAATCTAGGTAAATATTTCACAGTATGCAAGGTTTTCTGAATATATCCTCTTAATGATAGCTTCCAGCTCTCGATTTAAAACCTGCAATGAATTCCATAGTATGAGGTAGCTGGGGAATGAGATTTTCTCTCTGTTTTGGTATAGTATTACAGAAGATTGTGGAGCTGGGAACACCTAGCTTGTGCAGAATGCCTGCAGGACAAGAGCAGGACTATGGAGATTGACTCAAAGGTGAGGTTCAGGAATAGAAAAGCATATCAAATATTGTAATGCAAGGTACTTTGTTAGGCTGTATATTCACTGACACAGGAGTGCACTAGTAGAGGAAATGGGACTTGCCAAAATGCAGGGCCTGCTGGGCCTTAATCAAATACGATATGATTTTGCATCTTGTTTATCTTTGCAAACAGCAAGGATTTTTGGAACTATTTGTTACAGTGGTTGAACCAATTGCAAATATACTAATTTTTATGTGTTATATAAGGGTACCTTTTTTGAGAAGGTCATACAGGAAGTCGGCAGAGGTTATACAAGCATGGTTTAGTGCTAAGCAATGTTAGTGCCTTTTGTTGAGAAATAATATATTGGAATTAAAGGAAGTTATATTTTTCCTAAGAAAATGAAAATTATTTGCAGTTGTGTTTGTCAAGATTGTTGATTTATCAGAATGGGGATGTTCTGTGTTGTCTCAAACCACAGTTCCCCAAGATCACTTAAACACTCTTACTATAGTGAAGTAGATACATTTTGGAAAAGTATCTATGAAGAACTTGGGGAACATAACAAAGATGCTAAATGGACAGAAGAAGTAAAAGAAAGAATAAGAAGTATAAAGGTGGAGGACATGAAATGGGATGAAGTAATAACCAGAGAGACTGAAACAAAGTTAAGAAAAGCCTCTAACTGGAAAACCCCAGATCTAGATGCAGTACCTAACTTTTGGTTAAAAGAATTAACATCTTTGCACGAGGATTTAGCCATGAGTAAGAACTATTTATATGTGCACCCCAAACAGACATCAGCCTGGCTAACAAAAGGCAAAACAATGCTCCCTCTTAAGAGTGAACCTACAAGCTACCCTAAAAATTATAGACCAATAACTTGCCTTCCGATGACATATAAACTATACACGGGAATTGATGCCAACAGAGTTTATAGTAATTTAAAAGAAAATTCTATTATGGCAGTAGAACAAAAGGGCAATAAAAGAAAGTCATATGGAACAAAGGATCATTTGTTGTTAAATAAAGTCATACTAGAAAACTGCAAAAAGGGCAAGAATTTAAGTATGGCATGGACTGACTATAAAAAAGCATTTGATGGTATCCCACATTCATGGATAAAAAAGTGCTTAAAAATGTATAGGATACACCCTACACTGATTGACTACATAACAGTGACCATTAAACAGTGGTAGACCACTTTGCAATTAAACCATGATAAAGGACAGATTATTATACCATGGATAAAAATTCAAAGGGGGATATTCCAAGGTGGCTCTCTGTCACTGTTGCTATTCTGCCTTGTCATTAACCCATTAAGCTCTTTATTCAACAACTTAGGCCATGCTCCTAAAAAAACAACAAATTGTAAAGACATCTCAACTTCTCTTTGTTGGTCATTTAAAACTGTATAACCCATCAGGTGAGGAACTGAAAGCACAGCTGCAGGTTGTCAAAACTTTTTCAGATGATAGAAGAATGTCATTTGGTCTTGATAAGTGTGCAAAAGCAACCTTTAAAGCAGGAAAACTGCAGCACCAAGAAAACATCAGTTTGGGACAAGAATGTGATATAAAAGAACTTGAGCAAGAGGGAGTGTATAAATATTTGGGAACTCATGAATGATCAAAAAGAAAACATGAACACATGCAAATAAAACTTAGTAAGGAATACTTTAGAAGACTTAAATTAATTCTGAAAAAAGCGTTGACATCTAGAAACAAAATCCAAGCTATAAACCAATTTGCTCTTCCTGTCCTAACTTAGTTATGGAGTGATTGACTGGCTGCAAAATATGTTGGATAGATTAGGTAGAAAAACAAGAAGGATGCTTCATGCTCACCAATTGATTTATAAAAATCAGTGCATACCAAGATCATATATTCCTCATTCCGTAAGAGGGATGGGCCTCCTTGAAACTGATTGCATGTATAGATTTGCAATAATCAGTGCGTACCATGATTATATATTCCTCATTCCGAAAGGGGACGGGCCTTCTTGAAATTGATTACATGTATCGATCTGCAATTGTGGGACTCCACACATATCTGCTGACCTCACAAGACCCAAATGTAGTGAAAGTCTTGAAACATGAGGAGAATAAATCTAAGATGAGTTCTCTGCTTAATTTAGCAGAAGCATATCGGCATCAAGCAGGAATGGAAATCAAACCAGAAGTAGATAAAAATCAGACAGCAACTGATTGTGACAAAAAACAAAAGAAAGAATATAAGGTGAAGGATCAGATGAGAAGGCAAGAAATGTGGAAAAAGCATAAATATAGTTGCAAGTATAGAAAACTTCTGGAAGAACCTCATGTTGCTCAGAAACTAACATATGAATGGTTAAGGAGAGGGCAAATTCAAACCAAGAGATGAAAGGTTAATATTGGCAGCCCAAGATAGTGGGCTATGCACATGCTGGTTTACAAAGTCCATTGAACATTTGGGAGAAACAGACAAATGTAGGTTTTTTTAAAACCAACTCGGAAACAGTTGCACATCTCATTGCTGGGTGTGACATACTAATGGCGGAAGGATTGTATACCGAAAGGCATAATAATGTGGCAAGACTGTTGCACTGGGGATTGTGCAAACATTATGGTATTGAAGTGGCTGAAAAACACTGCAAACGTGAACCACAAAGCATCACAGAAAATTATGAAGTTTATATCACATGGAATCACCCATTACCAACAGTTCAAATGATAGATGTTAGAAAAGCAGATATAATAGTCAATGAAAATAAGACAAAAGTAGCATTGATCATTGAAATTGCTACACCCAGTGACTACAGTGTATTGTGTACATAGAGACACAAAATCATAAAATATCAGGATCTTCAGGCAGAAATGAGAGGATTATGGAAGAAAGATACCTCAACAGTTCAATAGTAGTTGGAGCAATGGGACTTATAAAAAAAAAATTGGCAATCATATTTAGATATGTTGCCAATCCATGTAACCCAGTATGAATTGAAGGAGCCATTACTGGGCACATTATGAGTGCTGCGAAGAATACTTTTGACTGACATCAATGATTGAAACAATACTAATTTCATGAACTTTAAACGTACTTTGACTTAGGAATGGGGTCTATTCCTGTCATAGTATTAGAAACCCAAAGGATTTGGAGAAATTAAAAAAAATAGTGAAAATAAGTATTACTTGAAACTTCATTCATCTGTTTTGTAAAGTTTTGACTTTCTGCAATGCTGTATAAACATACCCCGGGATTCAATAAACTCCGTGCAGGAATAGTGATACTCCTGCATGGAGTGAACTGTGTCCTTTTCTGCATAGCTTTAACAGCAGCGCACCTTGCATATTCATGAAGGTTTGCTACTGTGAAGCCTAAACGGAGACTGACAGAGTGCAAGGGGAGTGTTTAAGTAGTGCATGCACATCTAACATGCCCACTGCACTCAAAGTGCTGTATGGCACTTTTTAAAAGCATTTCAGTGTTCATGGATACTGAAATCAAACAAAATAGTAAAACAGTGTCTGCAGACACTGAAATAGATAGGGGATCAAGAAATTAATGCAGGGGGGTGTGTGACAGAATGTGTGACAGGTTCTTTCACACACACACCCTGCATTGTCAAAGTGCCGTATGGCACTTTCAAAGCACTTTCAGTGTCTGCGGATACTGAAAGCAGTAAGTCTTGATAGGAAGCAATGCAGGGGGGTGTGTGACAGGTACTGTCATACACTCCCTGCATTGTCAACAGCATTTTGCAAGTGCTTTCAGTCTCCGTTGACAATGAAAGCAGATATCTCAATATGAAACAATGCAGAGGGTGTGTGACAGGTACTGTCACACACCCCCTGCATTGTCAAAGGGCTGCACGGCATTTTGCAAGTGCTTTCAGTGTCTGTGGACAATGAAAGCAGCTATCCCAATAGGAAGCAATACAGGGTATCTCTCAGCAGATTTGCACATTGCTTAGCTGAGCTTAGCATTTTCAAAATGGTCCAATGACAGCAAAGGGTGGGAATATGACCTTATTTAAATCTCATAGGTGGGGAATGCACCATAACCTGTTGTAGTCTGATCTCTGCAGGAACCATGCCAGGTGTCGGATAGGGTTCGCGCTTTTGGGTGCATCACTGGGGCATTTTGGAATCCAGGGTCATGGCTGGGCTCCTCGTATCAAACCATGACAACAGACTGCTGCAGGGCCAGTACAAGGGCTCACAGTATAAAGTGGAGGCCTGGGACTATCTGGCATGTGACTTCACCAGTGCCACTGGTATCCCCCGAACTGGTGAGCAGGTACAGCATCAATATGCCAACCTAAAGTAGAGGAAGGGGGTGCTCTTGGCCCAATGGATCCAAGATGCTCGGGACAACCATGCTGCAGCAGGTTGTAATTATCACAGATATAGGTGTACCAGATTCTAGCTTGAGTATGTGATAGACAGGTATGCAAAATGTTTGTTTCCCACCCCTTCAGCTGCAGTGGAGAGGGCTAGGAACATTGAGGCCCATGCAGACAGACTGACAAGGATGCATCAACAGGCTGGTGAGTACAGATATAACTTGCAGTATATAGTGGCATAAAAAATATCAGCACTCAAAAACCAATAAGTAGGATGTGGAAGATACCTTCCCCGGAACAAACACTGTCTGGCCACCGAAAATAAAGTGAAAAAATTGGCTGAAAAATAATCCAGCTGAACGAAACCATCAATGAGGTTTAAAAAATGAAACCAAATGTAATCCAAAGACAACGTATTTAATGAACAAAAACTCAAAACCACAAGCGCTTTCGCCTGGTATTACCAGGCTTTATCAAGTGTAACAAATAATGCTTTCACGTGATATATATAAAGTGCTTGGCTTAAAACCATTGGTTAATTGCTTAAAAACATAGATTAATTGTATTGGCATACATTGACTTAATTTAAGAACAACTTTAAAATATGAAAAAAATACATACAGTGCATTGGAAAAAACGCTACTGTAAAAAAGAATGCAAACACATAAAATAGATTTAGTTAAAAACTTTAAAAATCCTAATACAGGCAACACTTGAAAATATTAGAAATATTCTTGTCAAAGTCAAAGACCAAAATTCTGTCAACTAAAGGTTGGAAATGCACAGTTAGCATGAGCCCAGTGGGTTACCCTGAAGGAACTAGACTAGAAGTGCAAAATAAATGAAGGGAACGCCATGTGGATCATGTAAAGGACCATAGCCAGTACCTACATAAGGTAAACAGCTGAATAGAGAAAAAATACACAATATGTGGCCTCAAACATGAGAGGGATAAACAAGGAGGGGGGAAGTGGAGGAATGATAAACCTTGGGAAACTAGATTAAATTCAAAGAACATTTCTTTTAGCTTTGAGTATACTGGCTAAACTTAAGTTGTCATTTTAGCCTGGATACCTTGTCGCATTCAGTTTTAATTGCCAGGACAATTCCCTAGAAGAAAGTGTAGTTTCCCAATCCCCTCCTCTCTGATCAGGAGAAACTTTTTCAAGAACAAAGAAACGAATGGACATGTTAGGACATACCAAAGAATGTCTGAAAAAGGCATTGGTTTCTTTTTTACATTTGATGTCATAAAAATGTTCGTATATCCTTCGTTTCAAAGCCCTTTCAGTTTTGCCCACATAAAAAGATGTGCAAACCTCACAAAAACCTAGGTATACCACGCCCGAAGAGTAACATGAGTAATACTCACTAGCTGTTAAAGTGATGTTACGAGCAGAGACCTGTACCTTGTGAGTGTTTGCAATGAAGGGGCATTGATGACATCTACCACATGGGAACGTTCCCTTCCTTTTGTAACAACTAGAGTGTTCTAACTTGTCCTTAGTGTTCATGTTTTGTTCAAAAATACCCTTCAGATTAGTATTCCTTTTTCTAACAAAGGAAATGTTGGGGGGAAACAAATTACTGAATTCCTCATGGGAGGTGACCACCGGCCAGAAAACCTTCATAGTCCTTTCTATGAAACATGCATCAGCTGAATAGGTGTAAACAAAACTCTTGGAACTGTTCTGATCTGTCCTTGTTCGAACTCTAGGAAATGGTGCTCCAGCACCTAATAACGGTGGAAAAAACTGGTCTCTTTTAATAAGGATCTCACTAAGGATGTCCTGAATAAAAGCAAGTGGATAGCCCCTATCCAAAAATAGAGTTCTGAGAAAATCAACCTCTTCCAAAAAGAAATCGGTAGTGCTACACATTCTGCAGGCTCTTACTAATTGACCCTTGATGATACCTTTCTTGATGTAAAGAGGGTGTCCACTGTCAAAATGGAGGAAGGAGTTAGAATATGTGCCTTTTCTATGCACCTTAGAACAGAAACCTGTGTAATTTGGATTTTTGATCAAATGAATATCTAAATAATGAAGAGTTGTATTGCTAATAACGTAAGTGAATTTAAGGAAACTAGTCGTACTGTTCAAGTAATCCATGAATAGGAGGAATTGCTCTTCTGTGCCCTCCCAAAGAATACAGATATCGTCAAGATATCTTTTGTAAAATTTGATGTATTGTTTCTAATTGGTAGAATGAATATATTCAGTTTCCCACTTATGCAATACTATATTAGCGTACGCACTAGCGCAAGGCGCACCCATGGCAACTCCACTTTTTTGACGATAGTGGCATAAAGTAGAAGGAGTACATTTTTTACTGCCAGTAGGAATAGTGTTTACTGTGTTTAATGAATAAATGACATTTGTCACACTAATATTGATCCACAGGATATCCATTAATAAAAGTGTCATTTCACCATAATAAAGATGTATAACACAAATTGTTGTGTGTACTCTGGTATGTTGTCGTAGAAATAGAATGTATACAGGTTCATCATGGCAGATATTGTGCTGACAGCATGAAGTAACTGAGGCTCTTCTCAGAACTAGCTAGTATGCAAAACAGCAGAATGTGGAGCTAAAAACCAATATATTAAGGTAATATGAAATATTGTATGCACTAAGTTCTGAACCCTGAATTGCAATGTCTGCAGTAATATAGTGTGTCCCTTGCAGCACTGCATTCTTGTGTTTACCTTTGGTTCCCAGATTGCATTATTTCAAAGGATTAATACAAAGTGTGATAACTATCTGCCATGCATGAATGTCAGGATTACAAGGTCAGATTGTCTAACCCAGAGTGTATGAGGCAGAAATCAGTCAAGCAATTGACATCCGTTTCCCAGTAGCTCAGTGTGATGCACAATAGCCCTTTTGCTCATTTTAGCACACCCAGACAAGGTTCGAATCCAGGAGTGGTACTGAGATGTGTGTGTATGTATATATATATATATATATATATATATATATATATATATATATATATATATATACACACACACACACACACACACACACACACACACACACACACACACACACACACACACACACACACTAAAGAAATCCTGCATATTTGTAGAAGCAGTCAGAAAGTGCTAACAGATATTTTCTCCACAGGTCTTACAGATAAAGAAATGTGTGTAGTAGCTGTATGAAGGGTATACTGATATACCGTGTACAACTGTTACACTGTCCAAACCATTATGCCTGCAAATGACAGCAGGATAGGTACATACACCATGCACTCTCCCCAATACATGTGCCTCAAGTGTCATGCTGTCATGGCTAGTGGTCACTGCTGCCAATAACCTTGGACACAGATAGGAATCCAGGGAACTATGCCAATAACAGACATACACAACATCAGTGTAGGGTACCCCTTCTTTGTCAACTATGTAACCCTGACATGTACAAGCCCCCTCCAGTAATGTAGCCATTGTCCTCTCAGTCTGCCCCACACCATTACAGGTTGACAGTCTAATGGGTATGTATGTGCTACAGAAGCTATGGGCCATAGGTAGATGTAAAATGAGAGCAGACCTTTAGAATGTTGAGTAGTACTGCTGTGAAAAATGGAAGCCTATACAGTTGTTAATGGAATTTTTTCTCTCCACCACTCCTCATCTGCATCAATAATTATTATTCATATACTGTGGGTATGTTGTTTTCAAAACCTATTGTTGGGACATGTGTTCTGTTATTGTTCATATATTTACTTGGTTGAATATTAATATACCTTGTTTAAATATTATTAATGGTGGCCTGTTGTCATCAATGTAACTTGAATGCTTGAAAAATGCTTACTATTGTTCCATTTATGCATGTGCTCTGTTTGCTATGCAACTGTTTCAAATCTTTTGGTTTGGGTTAATTGGAACATCCATGCATGCTGTTATACCTAATTTTGAAATGTTTTGTTCATGACTAACCAATATATCTTGGAAAACCTCAGCACCATAGCATGTTTGGTAAGGAAGATCCTGGCGGATCCACCTGTCCCGCCCCCATCTGGCCATGGCACCAGGATCCAGCATGTCTGTGACCCAACCTGGAACTTCCTCATCTGCTGGTCCTATACCACCTTCAGGTGGAACCACCTCAGGGAAAAGGGTCCGTCCCCCCGGGCGCTGAGAGGAGCCTGTGACCTGCCGCAAGTTCTGGGGTGTGGTGTGGAGTGTCATCCACTCCAAGTTGGATGGACGTCTGTGCCAGATAGATGACCACCTGGCACATCTGGAGTGGCAGCCTGCTCCTGTTGTCCAGCCCCCAGCACAGCCACCTTCGGGGTCATGAAGGTGCAGTAGTGACTGCCCATGGGTGGGGACCTCAGTCCCACTGTATCCATCTGGGGGCTCATAGGCCTCTGATTCCCAACCATCCTCCCAGTCCAAGGTGTTTTCCCCCTCATGTGTCATATACCACCACTGTCTGCTGTCTTGTGTGTCTTGTCTGTCTGCAAATGCAACCTATCCTTCCCAACCTACCGCCCCAAACATACCTACAGCCCTTCCCTAACATCCCACTCTCAACTTAATAAAAAAAAAGGGCATCTGTCCCATAAAAAAATCATTGCCTCATACATAGCTCTACATTTCAGCCCATGTCCAGTGACATAAATCAATCAACAGTGAAATTATCCTACAAATGTATGTTGCCAACACCCCTCTATGTGGGGTGTGAGGCTGTAAATCCCAAATTCTCAACATCAGTCACAGCTGTTGCTGCAATAGAAAAGTAGAACTATGATCCTTTCCTATACATGTCCTACATATCCCTAGCTGGTTTTACTAATGTTCTATCCCCTGCTTGCCCCCATTTCTCCCCTTTCCTAACACCCTTTTTTTATTTTTTTTAATTAAAATTAGCTCACGTGTAAGCAGCAGTGAGCGTTACTAAGTGAAGCTAAGAGGACATAACCGTCTATTAGCATCGCTTAGCTTCATGCAAAACTGCACAAACCCACTTACAATGGCTTAAAAGTGCTTTAATCACTCTGTCTCCATCAGCCCTTGTTCTGCCCAGCAACAAAATAACCAGCCCTGCCAAGTCGCCAACCCAGGACCCTGTGCACTACAATCACAGTAGAATGCCACTACACCCTCTAAGCTGTGGGAATTTGTAATGCTTTTACAAGCATATCATGCATTATGCTCATTTAACATGAATGAAAAAAAGTCATCATTACCAAGGTTTGAACCCAGGACCATGTACACTTCATTCACAGCAATGCACTCTACATTGTCTGAGCTTTAGAAATTGGCAATATTTTTACAAACATATCATGTAATACAGTCAATTAACATAAGGGAAAAATACATATGTATAGTACTCTCATATGCATATATCTGTATATATAAATACATTTATCTATATATATATATATATATATATATATATATATATATATATATATATATATATATATATATATATATATATATATATATATATATATATATATATATATATATATATATAAAGTGGGAGGATAAAGGGCAACCAATATTGACATATTTGAAATATGGCTGTTCTATGGGTAGACGTCTGCTAGAGTAGCATGGTTTGATTTAACAGATATTTTCTGATAGATTCCAGGTGTGAAACACAAATGAATGTCATCATTTACTCAATGCTCACATCATCCCATTGATTTGTCAGAAACCCACAACTGTTATGTTCACTAGACCAAACATATGAGCCACACATCTGGACAGTGTCTAGACATCTGGATAGTGGAGAGATATGTCTGCAGTCACGTAACAGAAGAGAAAAAACACTGAGAGCCACCAACCATTTCACCCAGCACCTGAACCACAGAAAGACCAACATGACACTACCCCAAATCAGCTTTGGGTATTACCCATATATTTGCAAATATATCATGCACTATAGGGATGCAACTGTAGGGAAAAGCTGACATTGCTGTGAAATGGTCCACCCACAGCCATTTGCACCCCAGTCACACCAAAATACCAGTACCCCAAATGAACTCTGGAGTATAACAACTGTTTGAACAAACATATCTTGATTGCCAGTCACACACTACACTGACATATACTGCTCCAACTCACAGTTTACTGGGAATCCTGAGGTGTTACACGACATTTCTCAGTCTGCCCCTGCAAACATATACACCTGATTGACCACCAGCAACTGTTGCAGCATGCACAGTCAGACAGAAAAAGATCTATGACACTCACATCTGCTACTCTCCCTACGCACCCCAACAAACATTTGCACACAACACTGCTACACAATCTTGGCAGTCTGTTAACAATGGCCAGACATACATGACTCTCAAATGTACAGATTTCCACAGAATGTCCAGGGTGTGGGACCATATTTATGTACCCTGCTGCATACCACTTCTGGGAGTCTGCTAAGTCACTGGGATGATATCAGGAGTGCAGTTACTAAATAATTATATACCATACCTCTGAACCTCTTACTGCAAGATATCTGGACAAAGCCTGACATACTTGGGGGGCAGGGGGCCGAAAAGAGGGACATATCTCACATAATGGTGTTAGAAACTGACACAATTGCTGGCGTTACAGCCTTTGTTGTAACATAACATCCCTGGAGGATATGATGTCTGAAACACAAATGGATGTCAGCATTTGCTGACTACAATCCTCACATTATCTAACTGATTTCACAAAAACAGAAATTGTCTGGACAGACCAAACATAACAGGCAAATCTCTGGGCAGTCTGTGGACATCTGGACAGTTGAAAGGTATTTCAGACACATATCATTGTCAGATGTCAAGTTATGCAGAAAATGCATGTCCAGACAAACCCTGTTAATCTACCAATCTTCTATGTGTATAACAGCGATACTTAATTACAATCTGTACCCAGCAATATCAAGGACATTATGAACAGGGACATCGGGAACCTCCAAATGCTTGATCCCACACAGTGTGGTATTCTCAGAGAGAGATCAGGCCTGTTAAACCTGGTCAAATTCTCTAAAGTAGTCAACAAACACAAGGATGAGGAGAAGATGGTGAACAATGCCTACCTTCACCTAGCCCAATTCTCTCCCAATAATCACCAGACAGCCAGGATACATACGCCTACACACATAGGCATTAACCTGTATGTTACCATATGGGTAGCTAACTGGCTCAATAATAGTGCCCACTCAGTCAAAGTAGTGGAACCCACCTATAGTAGTAGAGTCTGCCAGAGCAGTGTACCCCAAGGATCAGAGTGGGGGCCTCCACTGTATGAGGTATATGTATCTGAGTTGCAAGACAAAAGCAGTGGTCTGTGGCCGACCAGTTTTAAAGATGCTTGCAAGCTTGCATTCCTCTACTGATGTGAGCATCCTCCAAGAGGCCCTCAACCAAATTAATGACTGGTGCAAACAGCATTGCTGCAAACTGAATGCCAGGAGATGCATCATCCTGCCTGCTGTGGCAGATGTCATCCACATTAATTACAACAGTAATAATGCACTGAGCATGCAATCATATGTGAGGTGACTTGTGCACCAAAGTTGGTAGCAACCTGACAGTTTCCCACCATGTGGGCATCATTGTATGGATGGCTGTCTATATGGCCCACCTCACAAATATGGGTATGTCATCCAGGAACCAGGAGGCCACAATATCCCTGTACTCCACCCTTATCAGATGCATTACCAAGTACAATGGCTCTTTGGCATGTACCTTGTCAAGCAAATACAGCAGTTGCAGAGACCACAGAGATTCCTGACCAGGCAAATCCAGGGTCTGCAACACCTATCCTATACAGATAGGCTGAAAGCCCTGTCCCTGTACTCAGTCTCATACAGACTGATCATAGGTGACCTGTGTCTAGCATACAAGGCCATTTCCAAACCAGCATTGATGGTGTTTATGCATATCTGTAAGACAACCCCACTCACACAACATGCATGCAAGGACCTCACCTGGTCTGTGACATGTATAGTACTTGGTGGGATAGTGTAGTATTCCACACAATACACTGTCTGTAAAATACACTCCCTCCCCATGTCTACCAGAGTATGTTTATAGCCCTCATGAAGAAGAAGCTGGATGACTGCATGGGAAACAGATAAGACACCACAAGGATCCTGAGTGTGTCCCAGCTGGACAGGGGAAACAGGTGCTGGCTTTGAAGGGACATGGGTGAAAATCTGGGCCAGGACTATGAGGGTATCAGGGCCAATAGCTTGGTATTGTCTTATGAGGCTATGCACCTAGTACTTTACATGTTTCCTGTATGTATTGCAGACTGTCCTGTAATGTTGTCTGAAATGAATCCCTGGGAGTCTGAAGTTTTAATTTCTCCAAGTTTTTTGGGTTTCTAATACCATGACGGGAATGGACCCCATTCCTAAGTCAAAGTACGATTAAAGTTCATGAAATTAGTATTGTTTCACTCTTTGATGTTAGCCAAAAGTGCTCTTCGCAACACCCGCAATGTGCCCAGTAATGTCTCCTTCTGCAATTCGTATGGTGTTACATGAATTGGTAACATATCTAAATACGATTGTAAATTCTTTTTTATAAGACCAGTTGCTCCTACTACTATTGGAACTGTCTGGGTATCTTTCTTCCACATGGCTCTCATTTCTGCCTGCAGATTGGGTTATTTTATGAATTTGTGTCTCTCTGTATGCAAGACACTTTAGTCACAAGGTGTGACGATTTCAATGATCAATGCTACTTTTGTCTTCTTTTCTTGGACCACTATATCTGGTTTTCTAGCATCTATCTTTTGGACTGTTGGTATTGGGTGATCCCATGTGATGTAAACCATCATTTTCTATGATTCTCTGTGGCTCATGTTTCCAGTGCTTTTCAGCCACCGAACTGTGTAGGTACTGCAGTGAAAGTGTATACTTTTGTTCCATCATCAGTTATCATCACACATTGTTACACCTTGTCATTTGTGTGGTCTATATAGCAGTAAGTCAGCTCTTACAGTGCGTGCATATGCACTTGGTGACATTTATAGCTCACTCTAATAGCCTTGGTCTTGGTTACAATTACCATCCGGCTAATAGGCCCATCACACAGTAGGATTTGTCACCCTTTGCTGTGGGTCTTACAGTAGCTGTGAATGAGCTGAATTGTGGCAAGGCATAACTACTGTAACGTCTGCCCTGAAAGGCCCATAGGTGTCAAAGCTGTGCCAGACTGTACCAGGAGTGTGTGTTTGTGTGTGTATGTGTGTGTGTGTGTGTGTGTGTGTGTGTGTGTGTGTGTGTGTGTGTGTGTGTGTGTGTGTGTGTGTTTGTGTGTGTGTTTATATCAGCAAACATAATACTGCAGGGTATTAATTTACTTATGTTCTCTTCCCCTCACAGGTGAACATGGGAGTTGGTGTCTCTCTCCCTCACAACCTAGTGTCAGTGTCTTAGCAGACTCCCATGATGATTGTGGTCATGTTTGGGCCTGAATCTGTGCCATTGTTTGATATCCCACTTTCACCCATCATGTCCCCGAACACAGTCAGTATGCCCACACATACCCAGTCCCCACCAGACATGGATAATGGGCAGCTGGAAGGTGGTGGCATGGAACAGGTTAGTGTGTTGACTATAGCAAGTGAGAGTGTAGACACCAGCCATAGCCAGAGAGCAGGTGAGTTCACACACAGGCAGATGGACAGGTGTGCTCGACAGAGGACTGCTGCCCATCAAGCCTCTGTCTCAAGTGCCACAGCAGGTGTCACCAGATGCATGTTACAGTCCATCATGGAGGCACAGGCATGTACTGACTGCAACACCAAGCAGATGTTCTGGGTCATGAATGCAGTGCTTCCTGCCATGCGTGATGACCTCCACAGCATGTTTGATGCCATATGTTATCT